>NW_008654295.1:10370-61736 GCF_000695815.1 Acanthisitta chloris | reverse complement strand
CTTTCCCTAAGCCTTCAACTCCCATCACAATTTTTCTGTGTTTGAAACAAAGGAAGATACTTTGCTCCCTCTGCAACATAGAAAATCGTGTCTTAACTTTTCACCATTGGAAATACATGCAAAGTCTATGAGCACAAGAGCTAGGAAAGCATATGCTGCTCTGATCACAAAGATGTTATCACAAACTACGCAGAGAATTTCACCTGCTTTGGGTCACTGAACTTTGGCTGGAGCTAGCCAGACAATTAAATAGCCCAGTGAAACTGTTGGATTGGCCATGTGATATGATCTTAGGTTTCATTTAGATGAATGCCATGGGTTGAATAAAGTTAAATATTTAGCATCCTGAACACATCAGCAAAAAAAAAATAAAAATGCTTGGTATGAGTTTAAAAACATAATTATGCATTTCCCAAGCACCAAATTCAAACTGTGTTAGCTGCAGAGTATTTGTTTCCTTGTTGCTATATAATTTAACACACGTTAATAGTTTCAGGCACACTGATAGTTTCACAGAGGGGTAGTGATGTTATTTTTATATTTCAAATTACTGGTGAATTCCACAAGTATAAGGTATATCAAAGGGAATGAAACTGTTTAAGAACTCACAGTGCATTTTCCTGCCTTTTTTACCAACGGGTGAGGTGAGCAGGAGGTGAGAGGCCTCTAGCCTGAGTTAACCTCACACACATTCCTTCTTACAGGAGGGGAGATAATATCCCTTTCTGTGCTTCAGCTGCTATTATAGTTGCTTAGTTCCTAAATGTTTATAACACCTTGAAAAGACCATTTCTGAAGGAGTTGGGGCCCTGGTACCCCAGGCCAGGGATCTGCCTGTGCCAGACCTCCCAGCACTGCAGCTCAGAGTTTGATTTTAGCTGTGCTCATTTCCAGCTCTTTCCCAGTGTGTCAGAGTAGCATAGTGAGACAATGGTGAATAGATACACCTCCAAATGTCCCCACTAGCCACTGCTTTTTGTGTGCCAAGGAAATCCCTTCTCATTTCCTACATTTACATGCAAAAATAAACACACAGGGTGTGGCATTGCTAAGCTTGGGAAGTGAAGTTTCATGCTTTCAGGCTAAGTGTGAACACACATTTCACCTTCGCTTCTCTAGCCGAAACCACATCCTTTTCTTTGTGCTTCCTTCCCCTTTCCGTGCTCAAAGTATTTCACCATAAAGCAGAAGTGCAGTGGTATCTCTGATCCCTGGAATAGGCTGTAACTGTGATATGGAAACTTGTCTCAGATCAGTATTTTTCTGTAAAGTGAACAAACAAGCAAAAAAATAGGGGAAACCCAGTTTGATTTGTCTGAATCAGAAGATAACGAAAAGCCTCTTGAGCTAGCAACTTCCCATATTTTATTTCATATTATAATGTTTTGAATTCATCAAAGAGACACATTAAAGGAACTGTAATTACTGGCAGGAAACAGTAATCCAAAGACAGGAAAACCTAAGGATTCATCTCTTTTTCTTTAACATCGTGAACTGCTTTAAACAGTTAATTATCTCTAAAATCTGTTGTTTAAACTATGGATGTGTAATTAGTGATTACATGATAGCAAATATATAATACAGCATAAAAAATGTTTTTATTTAAGGAAGAAGGATTTGAACCTGTGTATAAACAGTCTCAGATCATTGAAAATTGCCTCTTTGCAGTGATTAACAGAATTGATAGGACTCATTCCATCCACAAGAAATCAGGGGGATGCCATAGTAAGAAAGGCAGTGAAAGTAAAGAAATATTTCTCTACTAAATTTTAAACTGGCCCATGGAAACCAGGGCTGCAGGTGTTCATGGAAATAAGTAGTGGTGCAGGAATTTTAGAACTGTGATTTTATGACCAGTTATCCAAGCTAAGGCAATGATATGAAGTAACTCTATCTACTGCCTCAGGATATGAGCCAGGGGTCAGGAGGGCACTCCTCCTAATGCCCAAACATTGCCTACATCTCCAAAGAGTATTTCTGGTTGTGGGGTTTTTTATCTGAGTAGAATTCACATTCCTAGAAACTTTAGATGGTTGGTGATTCTGGTGATTCTGGAGTTCAGTTTTGTATTTTATATAAAACATTGCTGTAGAAATTCCATCATGCCTCAAAATGTGGCCAAAGGCTGTTTGTGATATCTGGTTGTGCTGTTCTTAATCCTGCTTTGCAGACAGGAAAACAGAAGGTGAAGGGAGGTAACCAAGGCTGCACTGTAAATGTCAGGGTAAGAGTTAAGAAAAGTATAATAATCTATTATCATAGCTAAGTGTAGGTCTAACAAAATTATCATCACACAGCATAGGTAGGCAAAATGCTTCAAAAATTTATTATTTGCTGACTTTTTATAGAATTGGTATAAATCCCTATAGAATTTATACCAGTTAGGTAGGTACATAGGTAGAATTCTTAAGGAAGGTAGATTTCTTAAGCTAGTATGGAATTAAACTCAGTAGGGTTTTCCAAGTGGCTTCCTGGATTGAGAATAAAGGAGAAATAATAACAGAGAAAGTTGCATTAAAATAATACATTAAAAACATAAAAGTAACATTTTCTCAGAATGCAGTTAGAATGACCAAAGAGTTATATACATCTAATATATGTGTATAAATAATTGCCTTTGCAGACAAAGCTTCCCACATCTTCCCACGTAAAGCAAAACTTTAGATTTTGTTTGCAAAAGTCTCTAAAGACATTTTAAACCAAAGCAAGGAATATATGGTCACAGCAATTTCAATCTGAAAGAATGATTTTGCAGAAACTGAAACATAGCAGTCTTCAGAGTGAGCACCTACTCTTTAGGTATTTGATTTCAGTATGTCTCAGGGGTCAGACTGGAATCCCTGGTTATCCCTTCTCACATTTACAGAGGACATAATACACAAATAGTCATTTATGTGCATCACATTGAATCTTTCCTTTTAGAAATAAGCCCAGAGGCTAGTGTAAGTTGTCTTAGAAGTCCACAGAATAAAAGGAGTGGGTTTTGTTCTAGTTTCAGACTAGAATCAAAAACCAGTTGTAGACTCAGACTTGCAGCCAATTAGAAATGCACTCTGAAGCTTTAGCATTGGCAATACAAGTTTTGATGTTAAAATTTTTTGATGTCTTAAAGACAGCTGTTGTATCATCCTCAATTTTTACTTTCTGAAAGTAAATTTTCTGGTCTGCTGTGACATGGTTTGTTGTTTTAACATCACATCTCTCAAATTATGTTTCAAATTGGTTGTATATTTTCAACTTAGATGCAATGAGCACCATAGGACAGGACAGATTCTTTGCAGATTATTTAAATTTGGGGCAAATTATACTTCAGAGAAGCCAAAGGAGTTGAAGGCTACATCTCTTATTGCCCATCTAAAATGGATATCCTTCTCAGTCTGCAACATATCTATCTCAGGTATTAGCTTAGTTTCAGTTATTTATCATGGACAGCTTTCTTCAGGAATTTAAACATTGTCTTCAAACTGGACTGCACATTATGAGTCATTGCCTTTAGAAAAAACAATCCAATGGGAAGACAGTTTTGCTGATGTGTTATTCATGCCTTCTCAGCTCTCCATTTTTCACCCTGTTACTCAGCCCCCTGAGCTGGGTGGATGCTGCAGGTGACACAGCTTTTCACTTAGCTTTTGGGTTTATGTAACACACCTATCTCAGTGCCTCTGGCACTGATTTCTTTCATAACCTACAATATTCAAATATTGACTAGAATACCAAAAAAAAAATTTACATATTTAGAAAAGATTTAATGAGCTAATGATTCATCATTTAACCTTTCACTCAGTCAACACAAGGAAGCAGTCAGCACACAGTGACAGTTTGTGGCACACACACTGTGGTATGTAGGGAGAGATTGGTGTGCAGAGTGTCATGTTTTTTTCACAGGATAAATAAACAGTTTTACTAAAGTCAATCAAATAGATAAGTTAGAAAAGCAAGGAAAATCCCTAATTGTGTGAGAAGTTGGTTCCTGCATAACTGTTGCATGATTTCCTCTCATTGACTTTATTATGACCACTCCCAAGCTTAAAACTAAGTATGTGCTGAATGGTTAGATTTTCAAAGGCACCAGAGTATAAAAATCTTCCCAAACAGAAAGCTGGTTTCAAGGATATTTTTTCTTTTGGAGGAGTTTCCTAAAATGTATTTTACTCTACCTGATGCTATTTCTGACGTCTACAACAGTTTCTTCATGTGTGTTTGAAATAGGAGGTACATTTGCTTTCTAAAGATATTGAAAAGTTGTAACTCCCTAAAGAAAATAATTTTATGTGCTAAGATAGAAAGGCACAGCATGGTCATCTAGCCTAAATTTGTATATATTGAGCACAAGTTCCTGTTGGCAAACAGTGTCACAAAGTCCAGTTTTGTGCAGTAAAAGCACATAACAAACTAGCAAAGAACAGGTTGCAGAAAGCTTCTGCAGGGCATGTGATGTGCTGCATGCTCACACCCTAGCATGCCCTGTAGTAACTTGTTTGTACATCCGTACCTATAGGCAGCATGCCCTGTAGTAACTTGTTTGTACATCTGTACCTACAGGCAGTAGAATCCTTGTTTCACCTTTTGCCTCAACTTCATTTCATAGGTGCAAACAGCCTGGATACTAAAAATAGAAAGAAAATATTATTAAATTGGTAAACTTACCACACAAAGCCTCACTGATTCAAGCGTATCAAAATAGAGATGAGGTATATTAAAGAAGCAGGGAATTTTTAAAATATATCCAGTCTCTACAAACAAGAAAATGGTGACCACTGAGAAATGAAAAGTTTGAAATGCAGATTCTGATCTATTGGCATAATGTAAGGTTTTGAGGCTAAAATTAAAACCCAAGAAGCATAATGAGATTTTCAATGAAAACCATAAGTATATAAATCTAATGCTAGACTTCTCTTGAAAGAGTGGCTTACTTCCAGTGCTAAAGAAAAAAACAGCGCTGTGGAGCAAAATAGGAAAGGAGAGTTTGGCAGTTAGGGATATTACTAACTTAGCTTTACTCAAACTTTTGTGAAGATGATTTGGTTAACATGGATAAAAGAGACATGAGAATCTGAAGATACAAGTTCCACAAGTGCTTAAGAATACTGATAGCTATTCTTCTGTGCATGGGAGGATGGTGGTGGCACAGTTCTATTTAACTAAGATGGTTAAGTTACAAAACTGTCTCCCTATGACTTCGGGAGATGTCTTTAACTAAAAGCTTCTTGCTGCCAAATAGCATTTATCTCTTCCCTCCACCTGTCTCCTGTACCCTCTCTGCTGTTAGCTACGTGATCCCATTGCTTACCTTGAGCCACCTCTGGAACTCATCTGACTGCTGCTTGTTCAACCTGAGAAAACAACAAAAGTTACCTTTGCCCACCTTCCAAAGGTGTACGTTTTTGCCAGGTTAGTGAATTTTGTTGCCTGACCTTGAGATCTATCAGATAAACTTCAGAGGCAACACCAGAAAGATGTGGGATAAAAGAAAGAGGAGCTGGAAAGAGGGGACAGGACTTGATGTCCTCTCTCCAAGCACTGTTATTTGCCTCAGCCACTTTTCACTCTCTGGACTCCCTGTTTAACCTGTAGAAAGAAGTAAGTAGCTCCTGAAGCAATTTAGGGGAAATTCTTACTTGTCTATCAGCTATTACAAAATAAGATTACTTTCCCAATTTATCTTCTTAAAGTAAAGGTTTCACTTTTTGCAGTATAAATGCCCTGCCTTCATCTTTCTTATCCTAAGTCCAACCTTCAGAGCAAGCTGGAAAATATTCTGTGGCTTTCAATGACTTTATTCCCATTGTTAGTCTTTTCTATTTGGCATCTCTCTCAGTACTCTTCATGTTTACATTTCTGGGCATGAGCTGTTTTTCTTTTTACATTTAACTCATTCACTCAATACTTAGTTTGATATTTTCTTTCAGTGAATGAGTTTGTTTATAATTCTTCCTACTCCATCATTTGTATTAACAATATATCTTTTGTTCTCATTATAGCTATAGAACTGTGTTTGCATTCTTCTGTAGTTGCTTTGGCTACATCTGTTTGAATTTTCTTCTATGAATGCTGTTTGCTATGTTTGACAACATAGTTCTCTTACTTTCTGTGTAACATTTAATTTGGGGTATTTTTCCAATTACATATTTTTTTCCATTTCAAGTTTTTTTCCCCCAGGAATAAAACAAACCAAAACCACAGGTGGTTGGAACAGAGCAAGACTTCACTAGCAAATAGGGAAAAAAGCCTCAGGAAAAGTGAGACAAGACTTTTTATCACACCAAACTTGTTCACTCATTTGTTTAACCCCTGTCAAATAGGCTGAGTCAGAGATTTGACTTTCTCCTGGTGTTACAGATCTGGACAAATATGTGTTTCAGAAGATGCTGCCCTCACCCAAGGGATTTGAATTTCTCCAGTTCTGTAGCATCTTTGACCTGTAGCTCCACAAACAGGAGATCCCTTCAAATGAACAACAGCATGTCCTCATGCCACAGACCGTGTGTCTCGGTACAGATGTTGTGAGCAAGAGCTGGGACTGGAGGGTTTCAGGTTGGAACTGTGAGAGGTGTCTGTCTTCCAGTGAGATAAGGGGATAAAAAGGGAAGTTGCAACGCAGCCCAGCAGATCTTTGGAGAGCTGGGACTGTATGAGAATGTGTGTTTGGAAACAATTGTGTAAATCTCATTTTCCGTGCGTGAAACTTAATCAGTCTGAAGATTACTTGCAGATTTTTATATACCCGAGTTGCCTATCAGATAAGTATTCTCTCTGATTTTACAGACAGAAAATGTAGCAGATTAAATAACCTCTGTACAGTTTTTTGGAACCACAGAAGGTAATTTGCAAATGGAATCAAGACTTTCTGATTCCATGGCAGCTCTTTCCACATAAGGTTGCCTTTCTCAGGCACATCATGATACTTTTGTTGTGTTTTTCTTTGCATCAACATGTTGTCCCTGTATCTCTCTTCTGACAGTGCTAACATACATAATGAGTTGGAAACATTTTTTCTCTGACATCCATCCTCTTCTTTCCTCCTTCCCTTATTTCCCTAGTCACATATTTCAGTCATTCAAGTCCCCTCTGCTTGAGGTTTTTCAGCACATTTATCATATTGGTGCTAAAGGAAGGAAACTCACAACATAAGGTATTAGAAGAGGAACAAAAAAATGGGTTTGTGGTACTGTATCAGTGAGGCATTAATACAAGTCCTGCTAATTCTGTGCCTTGTAAAACTATTCCATAAATTTTCCTTCTGTCATAACTTGAATATGCAAATTAAAACCTGCTCAAGTAGTGTTTGACAACAGAAACTACCATGACACAGAGCTGATTAATTCTGCTCAGTATTTTGTATGTCTATTTTCTTGACTTTGGTCTTCATAAATCCATGACATCATGCACAGATTGGATAGTCTTTCTAACTATGAAATGAAAACATTTTTGTGACTGTCTGTGAATTGTCCATTAACACTGTGAGAGCTACTGCTGCAATAGTGAAGTCTGTTATTTGCAAACTGTGCCTTAACCTTTACTGAGTAGACAATACCATAAGTACTTTTGGAAAAGTTATGGAAGCTTTGATGCCTATTGACCCTGTACATCCCTGGCATACTGACAGGAATTCCCAAGCATCTCCTAACAAGCTATTTGTCAAAGTAGTATTCACATAAGCCATAGAGAGTTACCTTCTCTTCTGGGCCAGTGTTTCCTGGGCCAATGTACATAAGTAATAGTTCCAGTGTCAATCATTAACACAGTGGCACTAAAAGAATTTTTTGGTCTATGAACATTGAGAAGAGTTTTAATTGGCTAATGTGCTAGACTCTGCAGGTCTACAGAGTGCCCTGAAAATATGCAAAAATGGCATACATTCACAGCTGCTCAGAGCAGCCCTTTTCCAGTAGCTGTATGTGTATGCACAGAAAATGTATTAGGAATCAGGAATAAACTGAGTTTCTGCTTATAAAATCCAGGGATTCATGATTTTCCTTCTTGTATAGTGTATTATAGAATCAGATTAGTTTCTTACGGTGAAATTTGATCTGATAGAGTTTGGCCTATTACATTTCCTTTCCTGTTTTACAGATGACTGAATTTTTCCCTTGGGATATGGATGAGGATCAAAATAAGAGAGCAGGCTTTAGTCCTTCAAGCCCTTTGCCAAAGTAAGGTGGATAAATGTAAAATTTACTATTTCTCAATAACAGCTTTAAGGAAAGAAGAACTTTGTTTCTAAATATAGTTAAAATCAATAGCAATAGCTGCAGCAAGCTAATTTAATGGAAGAAAAGAGAAACACAGAGCAACAAGTTTAGTTATTTGCATTCTTAGTAGAATTCCTGAAGCTGGAAGTAAACAGTGTTTATGGTATCAAAATTCCCTGCATGGAATCTTCCTCACCAGTTTACTGTAAACACCAGAGTATAAACTTGTCTTGGGCTTGGATTTTCAGTTAAAAACTAATTAATTTGAGCAGGGTTTTCTAGATTTAAGGGATAGTGTGAAAGACAGGTCTGGGCATAAATAAATAAACAAGCAGCAAGAACTGGCTGGAACTATTGAGATGACAGGTGAAAATGACTGTGGAAGACCAACCTCAGTGAGGCCTGTGAATGTAAGGATGAGGTGGGAGCAAAAAGAAAAAGATAACAGAACCTCTTACTGATTTTAACAGCCTCTTTGAAAGATTTAGTTTAAAACATGTATGACTAAAGCATAAGTTTGGTTTACATGCATTTTGATTAGTTTTGGTAGTGTTATGGTTGCTGCCAAAGCAAGAGCTGATTGTGCACAATGATTAAGAAATAAGGAATTTGGACTGTGCATGCACAGGTTTTTTCTCAGTGACAAAGAAAAAGTTTTTCTCATTTTGTGCCTCCATCCTCGTACACAGTCTTGGTGGTGATAGTGCAACCATTTGTGAGTCTACTTGGCTAAGCAGATCAGGGAAATTACCTGATTTTGAAATAGCCCTTTTGCTTAGACTTAACTTACCCCTTAAAATCCTAAGGTAAAGGGTTATTTTAAACACAGATCAGTTACTTGCTATGTTTCATCATGCAGCCCTTCAAGCAGTTGTAAGAACCATTGTACCAAACCCCAGAATGGGGGCAGGGAGCTCCTTAAACAGACTTTGCTACAGAAAACACAGAATATCAACACAATCCCTTCCTTCAAGCATTTGAAAAGCAGATTTTTATTTTTCAGTTTTTCAGTATAGAAATGTGCTTTAATGTTTCTGTGGAAGCCACTAGAGAGCAGCAGATATTTCAGGAATGGTCGGTCAGTCACAAATGTAACTGGTAAATTGACATTAACATGCTCCATCAGGTAATTACAGTAAAAGAAGCAGAACTGGGACACTACTTGCATGGTTTTCTTACAGATATATTCTGTTTGTGCTCTTGGTGCATTTGGAAATAGACAGTCCAAATTTTCAGGTGTAGTTCTACAGGTTATTTCTTTCACTGGCCTCCAAAATTGTATGTATTCCATTCACAAATTTAAGTAAGTTGTCAGTCATCATCACAAATTACAGTTCACCAGTTTGAAAGGCAGGAAGTGTAAGAACAAATCATTCCTAGTGAGAAAGTTTCACTAATTGGAAATTAGTCAGTTTTAAAATATGAAGTAGATTATAATCTGCTGTGTCACTGAATATTTTTCACAGATATTGCTCATTCCTCAGTGTTCTTGCTGGAAAAAAAATAAATTCTGTATGAACTGGCCCTTTGATTTTCACCATCAGCAGAGAGATGGAGCTTAGAGGAGATGGAAGTTAAATCTAGCCTGGACGACTACAGATTATGTTTTATTTCCTCTGTAGACAGATTCAGCCTTTAAGAATGTAATTTTGCACCTTTTTTATGTAGGTCTCCAGGGTAGGATAAAGAAAAGGTGTGATGCAGCTAAATTTCATTGTGTTCTTTTGCTCCACGTATACCTAACCAACCTTTGTGGCTTAGAGACAGGATTGCTGCATTATCCCAAGAAGAATGATAATGCTCACGGTCACAGTATGTGTTATCTTACCCCACTGCTCACTCCAACAGTCACTGGGGAAGAAAGGAAGAAGAATGGAGATGACACACAGTTTTACTAGGATTACATGGCAAATAAGAAAAAAAAAACCATAAAGAGAATTTTAACATTGCTGAATAAACACAAGTTCCAGGCCACAGAGTTCTGGTGGGTGAACATCTGCATTGCCAAATTAGAAGGATGCAGAACTGTGATAACACCACCCTGTAGAGAAGACTATTGAACAGTATTTTTGTTCCATGATCCCATTTGCATCTCATAATTTCTTGAGAGTCCAGATATTTAATCATTTTGTTTCTCAGCTCTTGCATAGCTGACTTTCCTGCACTTCTCACCTTGTGAGAATATCCCAGATTACCAGCTGGGATATCAAGAAATAAGAACAAAACAATGATGACAGAAATATTCTTTAACTTTGCACAAAAAAATGCTTCTGAAATTATTTCATGATTCTGGATTTATGAGATTATTTCAGAACATTGTCTGAATTATCTAAGATCATGAAGCTTTTGTCACCTGAAAGCAATTTGCAAAAAGAAAAACCATCCCAGGCTGCACTGGGCTTCAGAAGCTCAAAAAAACTTATTGTTTTTGGGGTTCCATGTACCTTTGGTTAAAGTGTAAAGTCTTGCAAATTCGGTTTCCTGGTTTTAGTGTATCCCCTCGTATCCCTGTTTTGATCTCTTGAAATGTGCCTCAATAATAGGAAACCTTCATCTTTTTGTTAGTGGGATCACAAGCTTTCCAGTGAATGTGGCTGAGCATACCAAACATGTTTGCATGCTGACAGGTGGGGTAGCTGTTCTCCCCTCAGGGCAGGGTTGGTGGATATTGGTTGTGAGTAAAAACATGTCCCTTGCAGTGAGTAATTACTGCTGAGAAGAGCTTCAACAGTGGTTTCAGCCAGGGTAGCAGTGAAGATTGCTCTTCCCTTTGTGTCAATTTAGGATGCAAATTAAGAGAATCAGCTGAAAAATCTTTTCTCAGAATCTTAACCAGACTGAACAAAATGGTTGGAGCTTTTTGGAATTGAAAGTTTTAGGTTGTCCCTAGATATTTTAAATACAATTTCCCTTTTTTTTTTTTTGCTGTGATGATCACTAGTTTTCACATGTGAAGCAGCACATATGCTGCTGACTCTTTTCTTGATATTTTGTGGAAAAAACTGATAAAAGTTGAGTCATAGTCATTTACATCCATCTATCATCACAAAATAGCCAAACATTGTGGTTTTGTAGTTTTCAGAACCTAAAATTTCTCTGCAAACCTGAAGCCCTTTACATTAGAAAATAGCCAAACATTGTGGTTTTGTAGGTTTCAGAACCTAAAATTTCTGTGTAAACCTGAAGCCCTTTACATTAAGTTTTCAAGTTAATATAACAAATTGTTAGAGTAAACCAAATTTATATATTTAAACATAAACAGTGGCAACAATTAGAAGGCCCTTTTAATCAATTTGATAACAATTAAAACCCCCTTATAATTGATAATATTATATTTTACATTATTGATATACGTTCAGTTTTTCATATGTTGAATATCTTTTATATGATATTAACTGTGCTATATAAAGTGTGTGACTCAGGTTTTGTGTAAGACACTACTTAAGATCTCTGTCCTCCTGGGATGATTATTTACCCTGGGTCAGGTCCTTGGTCAGGACCAGCTCCACTGCAATTGAAGATGACCAGGATGAGCTCTCAGCATAGTGGTAGCTCCATCCCTCCCATCCCCTGCCATCCACATCCTCTCCCCATCAACCACAGCCTTTCAGTTCCTCATTTCTGGGGTATATTTGCTTTTATCTGCCCCTGTCAGTCAGCTCAGTTAGATCTGCCCATGTTGTTATCATAGACTTGGCCATTTTTACTATAAATATCCAAGTCAATTTTTTATAGAACAGTAGTTTTCTGGAGGAAAAAAAGTTGCTGTGATTGCTATTAAATTTTAGCCAAAACATTTTTCTAAAAACCACTGTTTTAAACCACTTTATGTAAGAGCAAAGTAAAAAATAAATGATAGAAGACTTGTATATTTTTGAACAACGGCTTTGATAGAATTACATAGACTTATTTTTTCCAATTTGTATTTTAACTAAAAAAACCCCTGAATTGTTTTGGGTTTCTATTTGCATGTAAGTTTTAGTTTAAAATGTCTTTCTGACAGTATAGGATCAGTCTGATGAAAGTGGCAGCTTTTTGGAAAAAGGCAAACCTAAGATTTTTCTTGCCTGCAGTCATCAAAAATCCCTGATGCCATATGAAAGAATGTCAGCCCAGGTGTCGCTGTCAAATTTCAGCATGATAATTACATTTCCTACCTAAATTCTCCCCTCTAATTTCAATTAGACAAGGTTTGCTCCACTTTGTATGTTAGAGTGTCTGTGTTACTGGTTCCCTCCCTTCAGGGAGCTGACTGACACTTCCAGGGTGACCACATTTCAGCGTGGCACAGGCAGGTCCTGTAATCAGTGTGTGCCTTGTAATTGCTTTGTAAAACTTCCTCTGCATCTGGATAGTAGACACGAAAAGCAGTGGAAAGGTGAGATCATGCCACTATGAACTGACAGCATCATGGGAGTAGGGGCTGGCAAGATTTCATTTCACATGGTAATAGTCAGTATTCAGTAGTACAATAATGTTCAGCATTTCAGATATGGCAAAGGTAATAGAAATACTGTGGCTGAATGACCCCAAAAGCCTAGTAAAGAGCAGCTGATACACAGACACCTTCATTTGCAGGAGGCTGACCATAAACACCTAAAAGTCAGTTCCAACAAGTGTCGACTAGTGAACTGCTTGGCTAATGAGGGAGGAGAAAATAAATTAAATCTAGACAGCTCAGTCTGCTCTGTCCCTACCTGAGGGTTTGCCTGCCAATGGGAAAAGTCAGTTGTGTTACAAGGCTAGTGCAATCCACAATCCTTGGTCAGAACAAAGATCGTGGAACGTATTAGGTAAAATTAAAGGAGTTTTGCCACAGATCCCTATGGTCCACTCTGACTGATCAGTGTTTGCTGTCATATGAGGGTCTAATCCATGTTCAGGCTCTTACCTGAGGATTTTTGTTGAGTTGCTCTCCCCTTGATCCAGCAAACTATGGAGCTACTTCGTTCCCTGTAATATGATGTTCAAGAGGAAAGCTGCAGTCCCTAGGTGAAGGAATAGAAAAGAATTATTTTCAGTGCCTCTGAATTCTAGCACAGTGTGCCAAGAACAGCACAGCATTTTCAAGGTGTTTTATGTCCTTGCCTTCTTGTTTTCACTTCCTTCATATTCTTGAAGTCACTATGAGAAAACGTCACAATGTTTTGGTATGTTGGATCTGAGCATTTTCTGATCAGTACATTCCTGACAAGCTTGTCATGTTTGGTGCTGTAACTCCAGCTCCTTACAGGAAGGGTAATGAGTACCACTAGCCAGTCATCTTGCTCAGCATATTTGCAGCACCTCTCACTGCTTATATTAGTGCACAGAAACAGAATATTTATGCTGGCCTTTACTGGCTGAACCAAACCCATGGAGCTGTAGCCTGGCTCCCACTGCTGCTGTCCAGTGACTACCACTGTTATGAAAAAGGATTTTATTATGCTAGGCAGGAAACTTTCAGTAATAGGAAGTTTCATTTCAATTGGTGGTTTCTAGTAGATTTTTCATTGCTAGAAGAATTTCTCTGAACTGTGGATGGCTAAAGAAAGGCTCCACAGTTTTCTCCATTTTCTAGGCAAGATGCCAGTTTCAGAGCATTTCTCTGAGCTACTCTTCATGCATACAAAAGTGGTCCTAGTGAATGGAAACAAAACCTGTTTTTCAGATGGAGAAGGCTGAGGCACAGATGTTTACTGCTCTACCCAAAGTTTCATGTAAGAATTAAGTGGCAGAGGAAATGAAACTGAGATTTCTTGACAGCTCTTAAATTTTAATGGTTAAAGGTTTTTTTTCTGTTACACCTTCCTGCTAGTTTATGTCCGATTCTTAAGGGAACATAGCCAATAGCAGAAGCTGAATCTCAGTTGATTTATCAGCTTTCCAGAAGTCTTGTGGCAGGTGACCTTTTGGGTGAGTTTGCAATTGGCCCAGGAGCTCAGGCCTGGGGAGCTGTTCCTGGTCTGAGCTCCCTGTCAAGGAGCAGTAAGAGTGGGGCAGCTCCATGTATTTGGGAAGGGGCAGCAACCCTGGAGGTGTGGGTGACAGTGACACAGGCTGCTGCTTGGTTGGGAAGGGCTAATCCTGCAATACCTGACTTGGGTGTGCAGAGGTCTCAGATGAAGCATATTAACAAGCCAAGGGCTATTTTGGGAGTCCCAGTCAGCAGCAGCAGGAGATGGGGACAGAAATCACACTGGAGAGAGACAAAGCTAACTATGACAAAGGTACATGTTCAGAATAGCTAAGGAAAGGGCTCAAGGGCACAAAGCTGAGCCAAAATGAGCATGTTAATGTCTGCTGAAGATTTCAAAAGGTAGCCTAGCTAGTCTTGTGGCTGTGGCATCTCCAATACCTTGCTCTCTGATTAAAATAGAGAACAGCTAAAAAGACTTGCATAGTGCACTAGTTTTCCTGTGAACAATTGCTATATTTGTTCAAGTGTTCTTGTAGGACCACAAGTTGAGGATTTTTTGAAGCTGTGAATGGAATAGGAATTCCTAGAAGACTTCCACATTAGAAAATTGGAAATCTTGCACCTATTTAGTATGGGAAAATTGTAACATATTTGAAGAATGAATACGTAAGTTTCAAGATAATTATCACTGTCAAATTTATTTTTTGTCTTCCCCTCACTTACTGCACTTGAGACAAATCAAACACCATGTGACTATTTCTTCTTGCTTTGCTTTGTTTTGATGCATTTCCTGTAAGCCATTACTAGAATGTAAATATTTCAGGATTAAATCTCCTTTTGGGCACAGAGGTCAATGTTACTGTCTTATTATCTTTCTATTGTCTTCTTCCTTGTTCGTAGGCCAACGTGGTCAAGAGCATCGTGGATAGCTCTGCAAGGTGTGAGCAGGACCTGCTGCAGTTCCAGCCCAGGGTGGCTCCTATGGGGAACCACTAGAGGCTGCTCAATAAACGCAGCCACAGCTTCGCCCCTTGAGGAGGGTGGATGAGATCATGTGTACGACTGAAGGAAAACGAGAAGGAGAGGGTAAGAAAATTTATGACAGGATCAAGTTAGAACTCCAGCAAAAATATGAAGGGATTTCATCCTAGTCCACCCTTCTGAATAACGGCTTGGGGGGGAAAAAATAAAGGTATGTGTGTATATATATATTTACATTTTTAAATCCACGTGTGTGTATATATAAACATATATGCATGTTGCTGAGGAAAGGTTTCATAACAAATCTTTTTTTACCATCATCCACTAGAGTTTCTTGTTTAGCTCAGATGAGAAAGAGAAACTCTCTGTTCACTAGAACTGTTGTCTTTCTTCAACAGCACGACCCAAAGAATATCCTGTTGATCTTTAATAAGGTGATACAGAGAATCACTGGAGGTATTGTACTAAACCCTGAATCGCTAAACGTCAAAACAATCATCTAGGATCTGTCCAGATAAGAAGAATAAAAACTATATAGATGTCACGAGTTCTGATAATCAGAACGAACTGCCTGAATGAAATTAATAGCACGTAACGGAATCTAGAGGCAGATTCAAAGGAAGGAGAGGTAAGAAAGTATCATAGGCAAATTGAAGAGCTGAAGGAACAGCAGTGAGAAGGTTACTAGTTGCTCAGTGCTGATTCATCTGGAGTGTTAAGTGTTGCATTAGTTAAGCAACAACAATTGAGAAAGAAGCTGTTTCCCAGAGATTAAGAGGTGATGGGGAAGACTCGATGGCCTGAGGCAGCTTTTGTTCTTAAAAGGTGGGGATGGGGAGGAAAAATAGCTGGCTGCATGGTTTTTATTCATGAGCAAAGTTGGTTAACAAATAGGAACATGATGTTTTTAAAATGACTACTCCAGCCATCAGTCCCTTCTTGAAAACCACTTTGTAGCAAACTCAAGTTCTACTTAAAGAAGGCAACTGTTCAAAAGGGTATGTCTGTGCATACTGCTAGAGATGCATGTTCAGAACTATCTGAAGGGAACACTCAAAACACATATGCTTGTGCATCTGATATGTTGGAAAGTTTTGTCCTTTGTACCATCAGGTTTTTGTGGTATTCTGGGAAACAAACAGACATTCTTGTTCAAAGTCAATTTCTGTCTCAGACATTGGTGGTATAAAAAGTTTAAGGACAGTGCTGTACTACTTTTTCTCCTCAGCTGTTACATCTGTGCTCTAGCTATCACTCTCCAAAGATTTGAAAACGTAAAATTCCAAAAGTAATTTGAAAGACCCAGAGGCTGAAATAGTTGCTGTGGCTATCTCCAAATCCTGTTAAGTAACTATGAGTGCATGACCCATTAACTAATGAAGAATTTGTCTGCTGTTTATCCTCACTTTATTGCTTTGTCTCCTTCTGTACAGGCATCTGAAGTAAATTACTGCTATGTCTCTAGATCAATATAGTCTATAATAAAGGGGTTAGGATATATGCTATAACACTTCAGTTAAGGAATTTTCCTAAGGAGGTCTGTTCTTACACTGCCTGTCAAACTAGCATGTTTGTCTGAAGGACCCTATAAAGGCATGATATCATGATCATTCCTCTTCATGGCAGTACTTGCTAAAGTAGCTTATAGTTAAAATGGCATTTCTGGCCCCAAACAACTGCCAAAAATAAAAATGTTGTGAAACTACAACTTAATTTAGTTAAAGGATAGTTAGGGAGTCAAGGCTTCTGAAAATTCCCCAAAAGATTTACTTGCCAAAACAAGTTTTAAACTCCTGGTTGCAAACACAAAACCAGCTTTTTATGGCATGTGAGTAATGAAGGTTTGCATCATGACTTGGGCCAGCCTCATGGTTTGCTGAAAGGAGGAAACTCCTTACTCTCACTGCCCCTTTATTTAAGTAGGCTCTGGCAGTAACAAGTCTGTAGAACTAAGTCAGCCTGGTTGGTGATTAAAAGGTGTTTTACTGGTGAATTAACAAGTTGTATTGGCTCAGCTGGAGTCTGACCACAGCCACAGCAGGTACACAGAGATGGGATATATGATGCTGGGAAAGAGAAGTGTGGGGAAACGAGAAGGACCTCCCACTTCTGGCAGTAGCAAGCTGTCAAACCAGCTTAGCTGTAGTATTTAACTTCAAAAATTAAGTTCAGAAGTTTTGCCTGAAAAGGCATGTGTCAAATTTAAGATATTTCTGAACAGAGTCTAAGTTCAGAATTCAATTCAAATTTGCAGGTGCTCATGCAGTTGTCTGATATCTGTCCAAACCATGAAAGTTTTAGACTTAGGTATCATCTCAGTATTAAAGTTTTAAAAATTTCCCTTGGTGCTATGATGAAATGAAACAAAATAGAGAGACCTAAATACCCTCAGCCAGTTTTGCAGTAATCACCTCATGCCCACTAAGATGAAGAGTGGCAGAGCAATGTATCAGTTTACTCTAGTCCAGCATTCTCTTCTTTTAACAATACTGCAGAGACTGGGAACTATGCTGTCACACATAACCTGTTGTTATATATGTTATATATGTTGTTATACCATGTCTAGAAACATTTTCCTTACTCTGAGACTGAATAGATCTTTGACATGCTTTCACCAGGCCAACTATTAGAACATGCTTCTGAGTTAACTAGTTGCAATGCACACAAAATATGAAAAATTATTAGCTGTAGGGCACATGAGAACTGAGTTGAGTTGTGAATTGTGTTTTCCTTCTGGATCATAGTTTGACTACCATGATCTACATAGTAGAAAATGTTTAAACAGAGAATACCATATTACTCAGCTGTGAGGGTTAATGTAGCAATGATGAAAGATAACTGAGCAAATAAATGGACACTTACCATTTAACACACATAATGTAGTATTTCTATTCAGAAATACTGCTACTGCTGGATGTTCTTTTGGACAGTAATTCTTCCTCTTTTTTTTTTTTTTTTTGAGCCTTAAGTAAAGTACTCAGATTTTTTCTTCTCTAACAAGCACAGCAGTGCAACTGCAACAGGAGGATTTCATCCTTTTGCCTTGGGTGTGTCATGCAGACACTGCTCAAGAACATTTTCAATGGTGACTTAATTCTGGGTGGACTCTAAAGAAAAATGCCTGTTTAAAAAAGGAAAGGGAAAAATATCCATGGGTTCTTCGAGGCTTCTGTCTATCACCTCTATATTATGAAAGTCTTGTATCAGATTCCCACATGTCATTATTATGTGTATATAAACATACATATTTTATATTTAAAATTGGATGTGCTTATTATCCTGTGGTTTTCTTTGTAGTGCAAAAGAAGTGTGAGACTTATTACTGTTTGAACATGCCTACTGTGCTTTTTTGATACATCTACTTGTTTTGATATACTTCTCCAGGGTAAAAAATTCAAATTGGCCCAGAGAACACACAGATCTGGGGGAGAAGGAAAAAGCCTAATCATGGGGTAAAATTTGACTGTCATCTTCCCAGGACATTATTAAGGAGAATTATGAGAATTAAGCCAAAGGAAGCAAAGACAAAGAGAAGGCAAAAGATGTTGTGCAACTGTAAGCAGAGATTTCTACTCTAACACTTTGTAAACCAAACAAAAGCAAGAATCTCTTCACATAAAATTAGTCATATAAGATTGACTTTGCAAATCTGAATGATGTTTGATCAGCACAATGGTCCAACCATAAAAGCAGTCGAGGCATAGCTTAACATTACTTCTACTATTTCCTGAACAACACACAAATTTGAATGAGTACATAGGAGAAAATTCATGATGAGATGTTGGCTCAGTTGATAGCACTTACCATTTGATTTGAAGGTAAGACAGTAATTGGAGAGCACTGCTATGGGATACTGTGCCACTACCATCTTACAGTGCTTCTCATATAACAGGTCCATAGCTACAAGGTCAAACACAAATGCATTTTATTATTAATATGCAAAAATGCACATTGTTTCTACTTCAAGGCCTCCCACACTAATTTCAGCTTTCTGGAGCATACTTCACTGCACATCCAAGCCACTGTGTGGCCTTCCAGAGATTAAATGACAGTTATGTTCCATTAATATAATTTTACCCTTTAGCCATGGGCAACAGAAACAGTTTAGAAATGTTCAAAATGAAAATTAAAGCAAATATTACAGATGTCCTTAAAGCCTGCAATCACTGTAGGCTTTAATGGTGGAACAAAATGCATCTGAACAGTGCAGAGGAGTAGGGTATACCAAATAGGACACAAGCAATGCATTCTTTGTTCAGAATGGATCCAGAGTCCAGGAAGTATAATATAGATATTTGACACAAAAATAACAGCAGTAAAAGTTTTAACTTTTAACATGAATTCACCTGTGTTCTGTTCAGGACGAGTAATGAATTTTTACAAGGCCTGCTGGAGTCTTTTATTTGCTGACTTCTATTGAGTCAGGATAGCAGGAAGCAATAGTTGAACTTGAATGCAACAAGTTACCTGTGCACTGAATTCTGCCTTGGCAACTGGTGTCTGTCATGTCCCAGTGGAACTCCTTGAGAAACTGTGCAAGTGTCACCTGTGTTCTGTTCAGGACGAGTAATGAATTTTTACAAGGCCTGCTGGAGTCTTTTATTTGCTGACTTCTATTGAGTCAGGATAGCAGGAAGCAATAGTTGAACTTGAATGCAACAAGTTACCTGTGCACTGAATTCTGCCTTGGCAACTGGTGTCTGTCATGTCCCAGTGGAACTCCTTGAGAAACTGTGCAAGTGCTAAGAAATATCTTTTGCAGTGAATGCAGTTTACAACACATTTGGAATCTTTGCATAGGAAATCCTTTGCCCTAGGAAAAAATCAGTCATGATCCAGCTTTGGACTACAGCCTGAATTGTTTTCTATATTCTTAATGAATGATAGCATATCCTCCCCCCCTTCCAAAGGCCCTGGTGAGAAGATGTCATTTGAATTGTGGCTAAAATATAATTTCATGCTATTTGCAAGTGGGAGCAGATACCCTGAGTTTCTGAATCCTCACAGATAATTCTGCCAGTCATGCCTTTTGTTATACCAAGGATATCAAATTGGGGCACATGGACTACAACTGTGGCCATATGTTGGCATGTGTGTCTGCAGAGGAAGGAGTAATGAGGAAAAACCAGAGATTATAAACCCTCCTATGCAGTACTTGTTATTCATAACCAACATATAAAAAAATTGCTTTGAGTCAAGCAGTTCAGAAGTAGTCCTTGCTGTTCTGACATGAACTTCGTTTTATTAGGTTTTTAAGGTGTAGCCTTATGCAGAGTACATGACAACAGCATTACCCAGATGGAAAGCAATTATTAAGGGCTACACAATGAGCAACAGTTGCATATGTATAGTAACTTCAGAGTGAAACTTCTTAAACATGAAGGCACTGCTGGGAGGGGTGGAGGAAAGGTATCCTAAAGAATCATTTATGCAGAAGGATCATGTCTCTCCCAGGCAGTCACTCCAAGAAAAAGTCATGTGTACTGCTGGTAGAAAAGCAAGAGAGTCACATGCAAATAAAATGTGAAATTAAGTGTATAATGGCCTCATAGCAGATGTGAATTTCACACTCTTTGGGCAGTTTTTCTTTGAAGTGTCACTTCCTTTCACTGGGGGCAGGGGGAGACAATAATAACTGTGTCATGAATTATGTGTGAAATATGTATCCAATTTGTACTTACAATACTATTGTGGGAAACTTGTGATCTCTACAGACATTTGATCATTCTGTGTTGCTATATACTCAGCTAATATTCTACATTTTCAGATATTTGAGAGAAAATATAGAAAAAGATAAACCAAATGAAGATTAAGGAAGCCCAGAATGCTAAAAGGGAACAGATCAAGTGTCTGCTTTGGGCCCAAACTTCAAAACTTCAAAAGCAGAATGGTGAGGAATGAAAATGAATATATGACAAAGGAGCTATGTATATGTGCATGTAGATACACATACTTATTTGTCTATAATATGGCATCATGTCTTTGATGAGCTTGCTATCCAAACATTTATATCAACTTGTTTGAAATAAGATGTATTTTGATCTAGGAAATAGATTAGGAAACTGAAATTTTATGTCTTGATGCTTTGAAATTTGATGTTGAAGTCACTGAAGCAGTTCAAGCAGTATGTGTCTTCATCCTCTAAAAGGCTAAAGAAATGAAACAAATAGATCCTTGAGCTCTGGTTTTCCTTCATGTATAAACAATACTCTTGAAATGAATGTGTTTTGTCTCATTCAAAGACAGTAAATCAAATAAATTCAATGTTTCATCCCCATACTAAACTTTCTTGATACATTACAACATCATGATATGTACATCTTTGTTGTTTCACATTAAAAACGAAGCTGTGGCTTTATGAGTCTGAGAGCATTCCAATACACATCCTTTCCTTCAGTATTCCTCAACCATTGCACAAACCATCATGCCAAATGCCAAGCCAAGTTCCCTGTTGAAATGGGATAAATGGTTTTTGTCATCTAGCCTTGACTGTATTGTGGAAAGACAAACGAAGACAGAAAACCACACTGTATATTAAATAGCCACACTTGACAATGAATATTTGTTGCCCAAGAACCAGGAACTGTGGGCCTGACTTGCAGAACTGTTGGTTTAATTATCCTTTTTCCTGAAAGAGATTAAACACTTTTTGTCAGTGGTTATACACTATTTTTTTTCAGCTGAGTCTGTGTAATCCTGCCTATTTAATCCACATATTACCAGTCCCTCAGGATTCTTCTGAGAAAGGGATGTTTTCTCTTCTGCATGAGAGAAAAAACAAGTCTATCTTATGCAGCATATTGTCCATACAACAATGAAGATGTTACTCTATGACTCTGAGTGAGTGTATATGGTGGTTTTGTAAATCCCTTTGAGCCTAGTCTTGAATAAGGCAACTAATCCCAGTAAAAGGGTATTGCCTCATATGAAATCTTTGCAGAGCTATGGAATACATTCCTCCACCCCAGCTGCCCAGGCTGTTTGCATACTGGGGCTTTGGTTGCTACTACAGATAAACTGTGCAAATAAATGAAACTGGTTGTTACTTTACACCCACTAGTTTTGTTGCATTATGTATATGCTCACAACCCCCAATAATGTATTGTGACTATTATGGACACTGCTGTTCCTTTGAAGCAATGAAGTTGCATCCTCAAATGCACTGTCTGCCTCCTGCACTGCTTTTAGGCCTGTGCAACCAAGTTGTAATTCTTAAAATATGAATCCCTTCCCATTGCATTTGAGTCTACATCATTCTAATGTGTACTGCAGGTTTCATTCTCAGAAATGCAAAAGTGACAACAAAGTAACTGATTCCAGATTTTTAATTTTCTATAGTTGCCTGCAAACATTTTCCTCTTTAGGGAAATCCTGATGGAAACTTAGAATAAAATGCTGTTGATTTTCTCTCCTTTCTTTTAACTGCTGTGATTGCAAAATGAGCTGGAGAATTCTGACTAAGTTCACACAGAATACAATTACTCACACCTACTCCACCTCACTGCTGTGCTAGTAACTGTGTCTTATTAATCATCCTTACTGTCCACCCAAGCCTTAGAAGCTACTGTCATTTGTAACATGTCACAAAAACTGTAAGAAATATTTAATGGTAACCTGAAGTTCCATTTGCAGTATGCAGTGAGAATAAAACTTCTGACTAAGTTCACACAGAATACAATTACTCACACCTACTCCACCTCACTGCTGTGCTAGTAACTGTGTCTTATTAATCATCCTTACTGTCCACCCAAGCCTTAGAAGCTACTGTCATTTGTAACATGTCACAAAAACTGTAAGAAATATTTAATGGTAACCTGAAGTTCCATTTGCAGTATGCAGTGAGAATAAAACCAAAGATAGTTTCCTGAATCAGTAAAGGGGGAACTGTGTGAAACCATGGGGATGATTCATCACTAAGAAGGTTTCTGAACAAATGTTTGGTGTACCTCAGACATTTTTAGGCAGCTTAAATTTCAGCAATGCTTCTGTGCTTTGATTTTTTTATAGTAGTGAATGTGTGTGGTTTTTAAAAAAATGTTTCTTTAAGTATACTATGGTAAAAAAACCCAACTAACCAACCAACACAACTTCCTGAGATTCATGTAAATACTGAGCATCAACAGGACTGATAAATCTTTCTATTTAATAATTTAAATTACAGATGAACCAGGAAAAGGTGGATGCAAGTGATCTAGCAATTATACCATGATACTTCCTCAGATCACTGAGGGTTGTTTACATATTTTGCATATAATGAACCCTTATCCTGCCTGCTGGACCTACCCATCAGCCTACAGCATATATATCAGCTCAGAGGGATTTGAGAGGAACCCACCAAGTCATTTTCTTCTAATCATGAAGCAGCCACCAATGGAAGAACTGGATTCAAGCTGATGAAAGGGTAGGAAACATATTATCACCATCCTAAGCATCGAATACTTTTGTCAAATACATCTCATGGTAAACACTTCCCCAAGGCCTTGTGTGAACTGTTTAACAAGAGCACAAAGCCAGCCAGCCAGGATCTTCAGATGTAGATGTTTATATTTTTTTAACCTCCAGTTATCTCTCTGGAGTATAGGAGACTGCTTTTAAGGCTGCACTGAGCAGGAAGTGCTAAGCATGTTCATAAAGGTGTGGCTTAGCTCCCTAGCAATACCCTGGTAACGGGGAAGTTGTAAACTAGCCTGAAGTAAAACGATCAGGCTTTGTGGAAACCCTAAGTTGAGAATGCAAGCTGTTCCCATCTCTTTGTTTAAAGCAGCTAATCTTTGATTGAAGGTGGTGAGCTCCACCTTGTTCCCCTATACTCAACAGGTTCACAAGGGTTGGATAAATAAGTCTCACTTTTTCAATAACAATGCAAAGGAATGTTTTTTAAAATCATCTTTTCAAGATGCCTTGTGAGAAAAAGACACATTTACACATTTATTTATCACAAATATAGTGTTAAATAAGAAAAGCCCTATATCCACAAATATAGTGTTAAATAAGAAAAGCCTTATATAATTTGTTAAAACTCTCATCACCCTGTATAGAAAGGCTCATCTTACACTGAGAGGTACAGGGAAGAACCCATAACACTGAAAAAAAATCTTCACCCTTTGTTATTGAGTCCTTTTACCTTGTCTTCCCCAAGGGATGTGTTCTTACCAGAAGCTGACCAGGATGAGTTCAGCTCTTGCACAAAGCAAAGCAGATTGCTGGTATTTTGATCTAACTCACAAGAATTTAATTAATAAAGTGTTCCATTCTCCAGCAATCTACATGGCAAAAGCATGTTCTTCTCCTACTGTAGCTACATCCTCTGATTCCTGCATAGATAGAAATTAGTCCAGAGTTTTGAAGAGACAAAAAGATCTGATCTCACAATCTTACAATCTATGTCTATATAAAGTAGGTGTAAAATACTACTCATCAGCACTCATCAACAGCCACCCTGATTGCCTTTAGTGACAGTTTCAGGTGTTCAGAAAGCATGTTCTTCTCCTACTGTAGCTACATCCTCTGATTCCTGCATAGATAGAAATTAGTCCAGAGTTTTGAAGAGACAAAAAGATCTGATCTCACAATCTTACAATCTATGTCTATATAAAGTAGGTGTAAAATACTACTCATCAGCACTCATCAACAGCCACCCTGATTGCCTTTAGTGACAGTTTCAGGTGTTCAGAAGGGCTCTAACAGCCACCCTGATTGCCTTTAGTGACGGCTTCAGGTGTTCAACAGTAAAGGGCTCTCAAAAAGCTTGATGTGCCCTAAAGCTATGGATTCATGATCCTATGGGGCAGCTGTACCCCTCTTGTTTGTCCATTCCCATGAGTCATTGTCCTGGTTTTGCCAAGATAACTGTCTATGTGACCAGCCACTGAACCAAATGAGGGAATGAATCCACCTTAAGGAATACTCGACCCAAATGAGGTGGTGTTCTGTTTGGTTTGAACTGAATCTGAAACTGGGTCAACATTTCAAAGCTGATTCACAAATAGTAGTGCTAAAGAATCAAGATGGTCCAATGAGACAAAGATGGGATGAGAATGAATAGCTGAGGCTGGATGAACAAGGAATGCCTGAAATTTATATCTAAAAGATTTCATTATGAACCCTACAGCTTAAGAGCACAGTTTGTCATATGTGGCAGCCTCAACCCACTCCAAACTATTTCCATTTCCTCAATGGGGTTATGTTTGCTTATAATGCATACTAGGATTTAGTTTATCTGAAAAATAATGAAGGAGTAGATTGGACTCCTCAGACTCCCTGGTCACACAAAGCAAAGTACTAGAGTATGGAAAAGAATAGTTAAGGTTATGTCCTAGACATCTGCTTCACCCAGAGTGTTATCAGTACATTTGTGTAGCCACTCCCAGAATGTGCCAGGCAACTTCTCTTGTGCATGCCCCAGAGCTCTTTTTCTTTTTCTCACCACCATATATTTCAGTGTAGAAAAGGCAAAATCTTAATGTGTGTTAACCGTGTCACACCATGATTGAAATAATTACTTGTGGAAAACAAGGAATGACTGAACACAAGGTGACATTTCCTGTCAAACATGGGTGTGTCACATTAGCAGAGGGTTGTGGAAAGGAGGTGAGCTGGTACAGGCACTTATAAAACAGCTCTGTCATGGTATATTATCACAACTCCAACTTGTTGGGAAGGGAATTGCACCTGCTTGCCATGTGCTTAGTTATTATCTCTGTTTATAAAGCAATCCTGTTGCTATTAAATGATAAAATGTACTGAATTGCATCATGTGGTGTACTTCAGGCATTTTTAGGCAGTTTAAATTTCACCAATGCTTCTTAAATTTAAAATTTCTACGGTTTGCCAAAGGGAATAATCTAGGTATAGCTGTCCTCTTTCTGTCTGAATACAGTTATGACTGTGCAATATGATTATTTGAGAATGTTTCTTCTGAGGAATCCATATCACTTTCTAGTATGAGCCAGATGCATCTGTAAGGACACTACTTCTATCTTACTTCCCCTGTATGTTCCACAGCATATTAGATCCACCATCAGGCCAAAGGAAGAAAGATATTTGTTCAGTCACATTCAGAGGTTAAAGTGAAGAGAGGATTTTTTGACTAGAACAAGGAAATCTATCTGAGCGAGAATATGATGACTCTACTGACATGACTGTAGCTGTATAAACAGTGTAAACTAGAATCTTCTATGCAAGCAATTACATCTAGAGGTGCTGTAGAAAAAAAGTGAGATATCTTTGCACAAACTGTACTTGTCTTGTCAAGCTACAAATGGTAGAGTAGAAAACAAACTTAGCTAATCTTCCCAGAAATTGGCATATTAGTTCTGCTAGAGTCTGGTAGTGATGAGTCAGACAAGACTTTTTAAAGACTATGTACTTTCAAGACAAAGACAGTGTAAAAAATACCATGAAAAAAAGCTGTATCAAAGGCTTGCTTCTTTGGGGAAATTATTCCTTCCTTGTAATTGGATAGAGTAGAACAGGAGTGTGTTTGAAACTCCCCTGTCAGATCCTAGGTATGTAACAGTTGGCGTTAGAAGTGGAGCAAAATGAACATAATCAAGATGAAAGATAGGAAACTGGTGAATGATAGGTCTCTCATCATGTCTATTTTGGATGCACATAATTGCATTCATCAGTTTATTATACAAAATACTTCGATGAAACATTTCTAAGCACTTCAACAGGTGGTTAAGTTTTGCTTAAGTTTTGCATTTATATTATACTTCTGTTTATACTGTGGTGAGAAAGAGACATGCATTAGCATATAATATTAGCTAAATCTATTCTATATCTGTATGTGGAATAAGTTTAATTAAATTCTAATGAAGAAACAGGTTAAATATCAGAGCAGCTAAATCAAATAGGAATGAAATATTATAGAAACACACCCTCCTTTTTTTGTCAAGATTTTTAAGTCATCTGAGAGCATGTGGTACAGTCTGAATAAAAAATCAGAGATTAGTAATTTCTGCCAAGACAATCTCACGAGGCCAGTATCAGCCAGTTGTCAGTAAAGCTTGAGAAAGTTTAACTTGCATAAATTCAGTATTAATTGTGTAATTCATACAGTGGTTTTTCACCGAATAGTTTGGACTTCCAGTATACAGCCCTTTGTATTTGGCTGGTGATCAGTTCTTTCATCACTGCTATATTGCAGGGTTGATATCAGCTCTCAGTAAGTGAGTGCAGCATAGAGCATGCAGATCTTTTGATGTAGAGAATGGCATTTACATTTCTTATGCTTAATTATTTTTTATGTCTGCATGTAAGGTGATGGAGTTGGATATCCAATGTTCCAGAGAGCTGTGGCTGATAACTCTGAAATATTTGTGTTTCACTGAACTTCTGAGAACTTCCTAGCTGTACAGTGTGTATGCAGTTATGTGTGGGAGTATGGTGTGCTGAACATCATTGGTTCACTGAAGGAGTGCTACAAAAATTCTTTTCTAAAGAGTTAAAGGACTACTGAGCTTCCTGTCTTGTTAATCCTATGAATGGAAGTCTCTGAGTTGGTTAGCTAACAACAAAGTATACAGTGGCCCAAATGAAATGCTTCATGTAGACATCAGGTCATTCTCATTTTTCATTATGAGGAGTTAACTTCTTGTCTTTTCACAAGAGAGATGATTCTACTTCATGGCATTTAAATACTAGTGAATAACAGTATTTTGGTTTTCAGCTTTTATATGTATTTACTCTCTTCACTAGGGTGATAGTGATGATAGCAAGGATGGTGGTAGTAGAGGGTTTTTTTACCTTTATAGCTTATGTAGCAAACAACTCATTAGATTAACCTCATAATTAAAAAGCAACTGTTTTACTGTTGGATCTGCTGCCACACTGACAGACCTGTAAACTGCTATATCTTTTCAATGGACAAAGAGAGAATGGGTTAGTAATAGAAGTGCCTTGATCTAAGGCTGAATAGCAATTTGCTTAAAAACCTGCCACAAAAAGAATATTTTCCATTGAATTTCCATTTTCAGATTATACACAAAAAGAATATTTTCCATTGAATTTCCGTTTTCAGATTATACCTGGGACTAGTGAAAAAAGTAACCAATTGCAATGAAAATTTATTTAGGCAGATTCTAGGGGCAATAAAGCTCCAAAACAAAGTCAGTTTCCAATCACAGATAAGGGAGGCTGAGAGGGACAGGAAGTACTTTCGTATTCATCTCATTAGGTAACAGAAGGTGTATCACATGGCTTGTCTAACTTACCACAGCTTAAAGATCCTGTCTCAACTAGTTGCAGTGAATTATTTAAAAATTTAGCAGTGAGATCAGATTGGCAACTAGGAGAAAGTTTCTCATCAGCAATGTAGTGCAGCACTGTCCATGGAGGTTTCCAAGGCACAGCTGGACAAAATATTGGTCTGTTCAATCTAGTGCTGGCAGGAGTCCAGCTGTGGGCACGATGTTGGACTTGCAGAGCTCCTCATCAACAACCGTTTCAATGAATCCAACTCCAGCAAACTGTTTAATAAGTTGTTTGAAGGACCATTGTTTGCAATGGAAAAAAAAAAAGGAAATTCACTGTGTATTTGTTATAAACTGTTAACCTTAATGTAAATCTGTAGTAATATTTATGAAAGACACTATTATGCATGCATGTTTGATCTGTCCATAAATTTGGTAGAGAAGTAAATGCTCAGGTTTTCCAAATCTTGATACCTGAAACATGGAGAAATTTGGCTAAACAGCACACACCTATACTCCAGTGGAAGCTGAGCATGTATAAAACCTTTGTAAGATTAAAACACTGGACTGAATGTCATCCCATAAAGGAGAGAAGCTATGCAAAATTAGAGGGGAAGTAATTCTGTTTTCATTTGTCTTGCCTAGTCACTAATGTTATGTTTTAATTTACCTTTGAGTCAATAGAAATGAAAGTCCAACTGATAGAGGATTCTATGTGAATGCTTTTGGTATGTCTTGATGGTGCTAATATCTGCAGAGTAACAATCCATCAGAATCACCTTTCTGAAGCACTTTTGCATATTGCTGAGCTTTTGTGAGTATCTTAATGGAAATTATTTCAAGGCTTCTACACTTCATTGTAATCATGACAGACCTACCTGGCAGACCAAAAAATCAGATCTCTCCAAACTTCTGGACAGCAATCAAAGAACACTGTTAAGCAGTTGTTCCCATGCCTTTTCCCACTTTGCTGTTTCAGAAAGGATGCCAGAAAATTCTTTACATAGGGGTTTATGTTTCAGGAGTTACAGTAAGCTCCTCCTTCAGAAAACACTGCTGCAGTTTCTTATAATGCAGTCCAGGAGCCAAGGACTGAATGGGTATGAAATCTAAATGTCTTTTCACATTTGCTTACACATCACTTGCAGATCTTTTACTTCCTGTGCCAATTCAATTTGGAGATGCTGAGGCATGCAGAGAATTTACTACAATCCCTATTGTGCAGATAAATACCAAGGCTCCATACTTATCAATTCAGTATCTCTATTTCTCAGAACCACAGGAAAAAAATTGGCTAGAAGGTCCAAAATCCCTGCTCTGCCAGTGTGGCCAATTTTGAAGACGCAACTTCAAAGTTAATTCAATTTTCTCAGACAATTTCAAACCATTTTACAGGGTTAAACATCATCATAATTTTCTCCCTTTTAAGTGATGTGGAAAATATTAATGAGGACAAATAACCTCTCAATATCATACAAGTTTGGAACAGAAGATTGACTTTTAGCTTCCCTGAAAGGTAATTGAAGTATTTCTGTAGATCTGAGTGCAGCCAGGATATCACTCCAGATTTCATGTCTCCAAGTTTCATACTCCTTATATTAGGCTTTAACAAAAGGACTTTGGTGACATTCAGTCCACAGGAATTTTTAATAATAATGTAGTAAAGGTGAAAGAGGTGATTTTCTTTTCTTTTCTTCCAGTATAGTGTGTATAGTAAGAGTGAAAATGCCACTACAGGTTTATCCACTGCACTCACAATGCATTCAATGAGTTTCTTCAGTATTCTCATGTGATCTAACTGTAAAACTGCTCTATTTTCCAGTTTTATTTGTTTGATTAATAAGAAAAAACTCCAAACTAACCACAATACTGAGCTTGCATAACAATGCATGTCCATCTTTCAAGCTTGTATTCTCCACCCAGTTACATTTATGAGACATTATCCTTGTATGGAGTCTACAAACAAGTACCTCTATAAATATGCCTGCCAGGATTAAAGCTAAAGGTGAGCAATAACTCTTTATTTCAGCAAGATCTTGGTTACAAATTAACTTTGCTGTGCTCAGTGTACAAGGGCTTGTCCCACGTGCTTTTCAGGAAGTGGATCCTGTTGCTGCTTTGTGGAGACATATAATGTCATTCCTTTATATTTTTTAGATCAATAACATTGCAGAGATTGGTATAATTCAGGGCAGAAAGTTGGAGGGTTGTGGACAGAAGGTGAATGAGAAACCAGTTGCATCATTAGTACTTCAAATGTTTGCTATCCCAGGAAGGCCAGTGTTCATTTAGATGCTTCTTTTAAACTTTTAGAATATGTTTGAAGTTCATTTAGCTAGAATAGTTTAGATAAGTTAGTAACAGCAGAATTATAATTCTACTCATGTATGAGTCAAGATAGTCTAAAAGTAGAAACTGGATGGGTTTTCTAGGAAGAGAGGCTACATCTTATTAGATGAGCTAATTCAATTTTGAAAAGCATTCAAGCTTTTGGGCTCACTAGCCTTTGGTACCATGTGTGGAGTTCAAATAAGTTTTCAGGGGTCTTTGGCATTGATCTGAGGAGAACTTCTTTAATTTGACATGTTGTTCTAAGTGAATTTCATTACTTTTTCTTTCACATTAGATCCTAAGAGACAAGGACATATGTATTGGCATTCTCTGTGCCAGTTCACTGAAGCCTGTGAGCATATACGTCAAGCTGGCCAAAAATTTATCATGTGCATCATCTTATATGGAAATTTGCTAATTATAATCCCATTGTGCATGAAGGAGTCACATATTAGAGCTATGAAATGACACCCTCATGAAGGCAACTGAATTGCAACAGACTGGTACTTTTCTTCCTGTGAACATAGCTACAGGTAAGATCTGTGTTTACACTTAGGTGTACAAACACTGCCTCCCCCCAGACACCCCCTTATGATATGTGTGTGTTTGGGAGTGGAAGAACAGGTTGGAATAGGAGGAACAGTTCTCACACTTGCAGTCAGTATATTTTTATGATTCCTATTACAGAATTAAGGGATAAGAATAATCCCAGACTCAATGAACAGGCTGTTATGCTGTTTCATTACCACTATATTCAAAGGATATAACTAAGCAAAAGGAATATAATTGGGCTTTTATCCTACCAAGAACTTCTAGAAACCTGTTGACAGAGGAAAGTAGAGCTGTTGCATAAATTCAACAATACCAGAAAATACAGTACTGAAAACATTTTGAATATAAACATATATATATGTTACAGATTAAAGTATAAATCTCTGAGCATTTGGGAATTTGCCCTTTCTGTAACAAAGAACTGTCTTTAGGAGTCCTTCTCAAGCAGCTGCACATGAGAGGCATTTATCAGCTCTCTTGTAACATTCAACGAGATACACCTGTGCACTGTGAAGCTCCCTGCATGGCCTCTGCCAGGTAATGCATTATATTATATACTCCTAATACAGTAATTCTAAGAGAATTCACATGAGGCAGCATCCCTGAACTGTAGTTAATCTTCATGGAAATAAATGGAGTTGGTCTTGCTGATAGTATTACCATACGAATCGGTGTTTGCCAAACAAGGTCCACCAAACCTGCTATAATCAACCAATTATAAAATTAGCATGTTAAAAGAAGATGAGAAAATGTGATTTAATAATTAAAGCCATCAGATAGTCACAGATAAATGTCCAGCTCTTTATTTTCCCATGATAGACATAAGTAGCCAAATAGCAGCACCACTTTTCATTCAGTGAAAACTGTTTCAACACAATACTAATACTGAAGTACAAACTGAAGATTTAATTAAGACAAATTATTACTAGTCTGACTTGCAGCATTTGGCCTTTAAAAATCATTAGCAGCCCATCAGTGGTGGCAATAGGAAAAATGATAACTATCAAAACACTTTAGAGGCTTTTTAATTTTCTTTTCTGCTTTACAATAAATTTGAGTTGACAATACCTCTGAAAATTGTCTCAGTCCCTGATGCTACAAACATTACTGCTGCTGCCATTAAGCAAAGTGCTTACAGGAGTGTTATTATAGCAGCTAAACTAGGTGGTAATTTCCCACTGTAGAGTCTCATCTGTGAAACAAGAGAGAGGTAGAGAACAGTTGCCCATCTTGGACTGCAGTTGATACTCAGGAAGTAGTTCCTTACTAAGCACTTCTAGGGTAGAAAACACGGGGCTTTGTATTGCTGTCTTGAAAAACTTCCTAGCTAGACCTTTTCTCAAAGCAAAAAAAATATAATATTATTTTACTAGGACTCACCTTTATGAACTATCTGGAGAATAGTGTCTAAAATGCAAAGTACTTTCTGCCTGTAATATCCCTTAAAACTCCCCGTAAAATACTACACTTATATTATACATTAACATTGGCGTGGGGAGTTAGATACACACACAGCAACGTGCGCAGCAGGGAGTTAGTCAGAAACAGGTAAAAACTTTTGTTTCGTGGGTTTCAAGGCTAAGTCATAAATTGTGTTTTAGCAACTTTAAGCGTGGATTCTTCAGAATTCCCCCAAAAACGGGCCCGGGAGTGGGTGCGCAGCCCCCGCGGGGCCAGAGCCAGTGCCCAGCCCGGGCGGGACCCGCGCGGCTCACACAGGTAGAGGCACTTCCTGCAGGCACAATTAAAGAGAGAGAAAGGGAGTTTTCCTCTGATCTCCTTCAAAACCAATCAGGCCAGATCAGCCAGGCGTTGATTCTCCCTCCGTCCCTCCTACACCTTTCGCAGGGGCCCAATGGCCTTGTCCCTTTGGGAGATTGACTAGAGTCACATGAGCTGCACCGAGGGCAGGTAACTCAGGAGAGGGAAAGGGGAAGGGGGAAGGAAAGGGGAGAAAAAAAAAAAAAGGGGGGAGAAAAAAAAAAAGCCCAAGCTCAGGCTGGGCTTCTGCCATGATGTCAGAGGGAAAGAAACCCACAGCTTGCTAATTTCAGCTCCCAATCAGCCCCGGCAAGAAGGAGATCACCGGGAACAGGTAGAGATGGGAGCTCTCTTTCTCCATGTTTTTTTTCCTCTCAAACTCTACCTCCTAAAGAGCTCTCTCTCCTCTTGATATTGTGACTCCTTGTTCGCTCCTTTTCTCTTTGATCACTTGGAGGTAGGGGGTGAGCCTTATGGGATTTTTTTGTCCTTTTTTTTTTTTTTTTCTTTTTTTTTTTTTTTTTTTTTTTAGGGGTTTTTTTTTTTTTTTTTTTTTTTTTTCTTTTGTTTGTTTGTTTGTTTTTTAGCGTGTCTTTTTTTTTTTTTTTTCCTTTTTTTTCCCCCTCTCTCTTTTTTGACCTCTGCTTTTGATTGTAGTTGTTTCCCCCTGTGGTCATGACGGCTTCGCACAGTGACTCTTTGGTGGTGTTGTTTGGGGCAACAGCTGGTGCATATGGGGCTAAACTGGGTTCGGATGAGAGGGAACTAATTCTCTTGGTGTGGCAAGTTGTGGATCTCCAGAGCAAGAAGGTATGGATGGCTTCGCGAGCGGGTGCGAGGGCGCGTTGTGGGGTCGGGGCTGTCCCCGCTCGCAGCCTCCCCGAGCCGCTTGTTCATTTCACAAACTCCCCGAGGGAGGGGAGCGCGCGGGGCCATGCCCGGGAAGGTCCTTTTGGTTCCCTCTTCAGCGAAAAAATAACTTTCCGATAAAGTTTGGCCTCTTCCACCTCGCCCTGCCCTGACCTTCTTAAAACCTGTAGCTCCGCAGATGCCTAAGGATTTGGGAAGCTCTAAAACAAAAAGCAGCCCCCGCTGGCTCGGCCGTGCACGCTGCCCTGGGAGCTGACTCTGGGGAGCTGCCGGACCCTTTGTGGCCTGCTGCCGGGGAGGTTTTTTTGTTTTTAATCAGTATTTGGATAACCTTTGAGACTACATTGACTTCCGAGAATTTTTAGGCCAATCTGAAAATCATCTCTTAATTTTTTCCCCCCCCAAACCCCTTATCATAAACAAGAAGCCCCTAGAGGTGAAGGGCTTTGATAAAACAAGCATTGCTATCAATCTCATGAATAGTTTAATGAATCTGCCTTAATATTAAGTGATTTTTGCAGTTAACTCCCGCAAAAATCGATGCGAACTGCAAAAGGCATCCCATGAAAATGGGTTCGATACTCTGAAGCAGAGAGCTGGGTGGGAGGGAGAGAAACCGAGGCCAAAGGTTTCGATTTGTGAAATAGACAAATGCTTTTTCTCATGGCGGTTGTTATCGGGACGTGATACTGCACTTTTCTGATTTTTCTGCAGTCTGAATGCATGGTAGAAAGAGCTCATTCGATTGTTCCTCACTTTTGCCCATCATTTTTTAAATGTTTTTAGGTAGGGACACTACACAAATCCCTGGTGAAAGCAGATAACTTGGACTTAAGTGACCAGTGCCGTGAAGTCAGTGGCTTAACACCAGAGGGACTGGGCAAAGCTGAACCACTGGACCGGGTTCTTCAGCAGGTGAGGTGCTGCTCTTGGGAGCAGGGGCTCTTAGGGTGACACCTGTGAGCAAGATTTATTGGATTGGAAAAAAGAAAGAGACTTTAATTCTTTGCCCTTCACTTTGAAATCACTAGCAACTTTTTGTGATTGTTTTAAAGCTAACCCAAAAGAGACATGAGCCGTTTGAAATGGTTCTGAAACAGTTATGTACAATGCCAGAGTATTTGAGCTGATGCTGTAGTCTTTGGAAGATCTGGCTTCTGGTTATTTTGGTGGGTCTATTTTTATTCCAACTTTCTCTTAAGCCTTAAAAGAATAGGCTGGTAAGAATACTACTTAATACAGCAGTGCTAATCAAACTTTCAAAATTATCATAGGATGTTTTAATCTACAGGTTCACTGCTCTAATGTCTATTAAAAACTTACTTTTTCTCACTTTTATTCTTAAAGATAGTTGAAAATATTGAAAAGTATAATATATATCAGCTGTGCTTGTTGTGTATCACTTTTCCAGATGAGCTTAATTAGTGGATTATAAAGTGACTTCTTTTTTTTTTTTTTTTTGATGAGTTCTGTAATTTTGCTCTTTGGCCCACTTAATATCACACTAAGACAGTAAATCTGTACATTTGTGTGATACTTACAGCTCAAGAGGACTTTATATACTTTAAAAATATAATTCAAATAGTGTATACATATACAGTTCCTGAAAGTTTGCTTGCTGTGACTCTTTTCTATAGGCAAAATGTGCTTGAATGGAAAAATACAATAGTGCATTTTTGTGTAACATATAAAACTGGCTTTCCACACCTTGTCTGAATCATTCGTAGGTGTGTTTCAGCAAGAAACTTGCTTAGGCAGTAGAACAGGTTCATGTTGCTGTAACTTCTGGTGACACAGATAACTTGGCAGACTTAGTCCTAACACTCTTTGATACTGAATGGTTAACACTGTACTCTGGAGTGAGTATCTCTGAACACAGAAACATGTAGCTTTTATGTGACTTAGACACTCTGTCAGCATTAGCTGTAGGTGGCATTTGTCCTACTTGCACTGGTTTTGCTATAGACCAAGACCAAGAGGTGATTTATTTTTTTTTTAAGCTTCGTAATAACCCCTGAGAAAATGTGCAGCTGCAGGTTTGATCTTGTCCCAGATCTTGCACTAAAGACATCTGGAACAGCTTAGCCTAGTACACTCTGTTTACCTTTATAACAGACACACTTTAATTATACTCAATACTTTATGAGAGATTGTATCTTATTGCTGTAAATTGCACTGTAGGTGGGTCTGCTTTAGCAAATAAAAGGAAATAGTACCTTTGTGTGTAGGTGGGTAGAAGCTCTTGAAAAACAACAATTTTTTTCCTTTTTGTTTGCATATCTATGCAACTAAAGAATGATTTTGCTGTTCATTGTTGGATGCCAGTAGTGATGTGGCCAGTTCTGTCATAGACCTTCTGGAACACAGTTTACCTAAACTCTTCTCCTTTTCCCTCCATGTGTCCTGACTCCTGTGGGAGTTAGGAGAGAATTAATTCAACCTCCTACTTGCAATGATGGCAAAAAGCAAAACTTTTTTATATAGCAGTAGGTCCTTTTCTGCTTTTTTGAAGGCAAATTCATAAAGTATTTTCATTGCATCATCTTTTTTAAGCATGAGTCAGGTATTTGTCAACACATAGAGTTTTTTTTTCTTTGAGTTCAATGTTTTGATTAGCAAAAGCACTGGATAATGTGGTTATTTGAAAAGGAACCAGACTTGTACCTTGATTTGAGATAATATTATAGAGTACGTCAAATTAGCTTTCCACACCCTCCTTGGATTGTGCTAGAAAATTTGATGATGCAGCTGAAAATCTTCCACTTTAGCACATATCTCAATCATGTAAGTGAAAGTTTCGGTGCCTGTTTCTGGCTTTTGCTTGGGTTCTCAGTCTCTACGTGTAGAGGAAAGTGAGAAGCACTAAGCACAAATCCATTGTAACTTTTATTCTTGCTTCAGAGGTCTCTTTCAACCTCAAGCATCTGTGGTTCTGATGGTGATTTGTAAGTGGTAAACAGTAGATCATCTACTGTGGGTCTGGAGTTTTTCCACTGACCACAGAAAGCCTCCTCCTATTGCTATTTACTTCACTTTCCAGCAGTGATGGTGTCTACCAAAAGCCTGTAATCTGTGGTTAAGTCTTTACTCTGCTCTTAACAAGGCACTTCAACAAATGATACATCATTTCAATTTTACTTCATATTCTTGAAGTGTTCCATCTTGCACAGCTTGCTACTGTGGTTTATCTTAAGAAATAGTCTAAATTAGAGTTAGTTCCTCATCGATATATTTTTTCCTGTGCAACTTGACAAAATGAGGTTGTGAAGCACAGTGCCTTCAAATAACTGAGCTATTTGCTGTAGTGTATGTTAAGTTTTGCTGCAAGTTTTTACATACTGTACTTGACCAGGCTAATGAGCATTTGATCTCAGATGCTACTGCATTTATGGGATCCATCTGCCTTTTCTGATAGGTGATGCTCAGTGTTGTGATAGCTAAGTTTTGGGTGGGGAAGGGAGTTGCTGGTAATGTACAAATACTAGGGAAATAGTTACCTGAAGCAATAAAATGTGTGCCCTTTGGAATCAGCCTGCTTGATGTATTTAGCTCAAAATGGCATTTATAGCTTATCACTGATGTTGAACTAATAATGGTGAACTCACAGCTGCTGACTGAGATTTTTGTAGCTGCAGAATGCTACTGAGTAGAAAAATGTGAGGATTTTTATTTAACAAAGTAAGTGGGAGACCTTTTGTTCAATTATTTGGAACTGTCCTGTGCCTGTGATGTAAACCTCTAAACATGAATTAACTGCACCACTTACCAAAGGGATTCATGTCCTCCCTTCCTTCCTGCTTTACTGGGACATTCTTGCTAGTTTTCATTGTTCAGATCCTCAAATCAAGGACTGGCTTATTTAGCATGTTATTTATATTTTTCTAATTAACTGCTGGAGCTTTATAGTTTCCCAATTTCCAAGCTTTTAAAGGAGAACAATTATTTTCAGGCTGCTCTCTGAAAACTTGCAGGAATGGGAGCTTGCTTTGAAAGAGCAAAACCAAAGTGAACTTTGCCTTTTTCTCAGCCCCATTACTCTGTCATCAAAAAGCTGACATTCTCTCATGTGCTTCTCTAATTCTAGCCATGGGGGTTAGGAGTTAAAGATCACATATGAAGTTTAAAGTGTTGTGAATTTCTTAATCCTTCCCATACAGAAAACCTGGCTGAATCAGCATGACTTGCCTTAAGACATGTTCCTTTCCTTTTGCAAGGCAATATTTGCATGTCTTCCTGACAAAGAATAAGTCTAAGAAGAGCTAATAACTTTGGAGAGCTGTCTGCAGCACTTAGCTGTAATTACTGTCTTACTTTGAAGGAGGTACATAAAGGGAGAGGTTCTCATGTGAGACTTGGGTTTGCTTTTGGACCTATTGAAAGCACCCGAATTTCACCTATGGATTGGCATTTAAGTATTACAAAACTGTTTGAAAGGCTGCTCTACTTTTGCTGATCTTTTATCACATTGTACATTGAATCCAGTATGTGAATGATGATTTCAATTCATATTCTTACATGGAGAAAGACAAAATGGGTGTTTTCCTCCCACTCCCCTAAGCAATGCACTAATTGGAAATACTGAGTGGCTGCCACTTCATCAGGTGATAGCAAATTGCCTGTTCCCTAAAGCATGTTTGGATGCCTATTGATCATCCAGCTGAGCTGCAGGTGCAATTTATTTTCAACAGATTCAAGAAGAAACAAGCTGGTTAAATGAGCTTTTGGAAACAAATGGGCTGGGGGGAGAGGCGGAAGAACCAGTAAATTCCTCTAACCTGATAAACCGGTTACAACTTTTTTTTTAGGAGAAACTTGTTCTGCAGCCTCTTCCTCACAAAGTGCTAGCAAAAAGCTTTCTTGGCTCCCTTGCCAGCTGTTACACCTTCATTTTGGCTAAAAATATTTTTGTATATATTTTTATTACACCTCTCAATCTTCAAACTGCAGAAAAAAAAGCCTGAAAATGCAGTGTGGTTTGTTTTTTCCTCTTGAGTCTCACGGTCTTCCAATTTAAGATTATTGGTGACTGAATCACCTCAATAAAGCTCCTAACAGAGTCTGTATTTTGGAATATTTGCTGGGTCTGAGTTCTCATGTTTAGGAGCAGGTGTTTGGTAAAGCTTTGGCAAGTGTTACTAGACAGGCTATTCTTTCCATAACAAATACATAGGGTGTAGTTTCACATGATTTGGCTTCAGCAGTGATGCCAGCTTCTTCCTTTGCCCTACACCATACTTTGCCATCTTTTTGTTGTGTCAGGAAAACTCTTTGTGAAGCTGTGCTGTAAACAGGATCACTGAAATGAGCAGGTGGGGTGGGAACTTCTAACCTGCTTTGCTGTCCAGGCTCACGTCCCATGAAACTACACCCTTTGGTTGTGTTTTCATGATCCAACATGTTTGATGGTGATACCAGCTTAAGGTATGTCTGCCCCCACATTGTGTTCTCAAGCTGCAGTTGTATAATAACTTTTTAGTGGCACCTTTCACTTAGGTAGGTGCTGCTACATGGACCTCCCTCACCTGCATTCTGCCAATACAGAAGTTTTTAGGGCTGCAGAAGGACCTGGAGCAGAGCACTGTTCTGAGTTAAGAACAGTTCTGGTTTGGGGCAGTTCTGTCTGATGCACAGTGTGGCAGTTTGGATAGTTTTTATGAGGGCAGCCATAGCACTAAGGTATGTGTGAAAGGAGAGGAACATTTTAAGATAGAAAGGCTGCAGAGCAGTTTATGTTGTAAAACTGTGGCCTTGGTTTGGTATGAGCAGTGAGTGATGAGGATTCCCTGAGAGACACAAGGTAGCCTTCAGGTTGTCAAGGCAGGTAAGTGATAAGCTCCTGCTCTTATAGGAGGGCTGAGCATGTAGCCTTATGTGGGGTTCTTACTATGTATTAGCACCCAACAGCTCCCTCTTTTTATTGATAAATTTAGATGAGCATTGGTTAAATTATGTTTGATACCTCATATTGGAATGTCATCAGTATTTGCTGCAGGGAGTTAAGGATGTGCTAATGCTTCCTGTAGCTGCAGGCTGTTACAGCATGGGTTAAAATTTTATTTTATTTTTTGCAGTGAAAATGGATGGCTAACTCTTGTTTCAGAACCATAGTTGTAATTCTGTTATTGATGGCATAGGTAAACTATTTTTCCCTTTACAAATCCCCAGTGCTACTCAGCTCCCCCTGCATTGTTAGTGAAACACTCAAATCTGTTCCCTCAAAACCAGAGAAGAGTTAATAGCAGAAACAGTTCCTCTGTTGTGTATGTTCTATATATGTGTACATGAATATACACATATAGATCATGTGAATGCATTTGTTATTGGCACCATCTCTGTTCTGTTAGGTTTTGTGGAAAAGAGTGACCTTACCTTCTCCAAAGGCTGTAGTACTTTTATCTGAATTCTTCAAGTATTTCCTTTAGGGAAGAAAAAGGTTTCCTTGCTTTGTTTCTATATTTAGGTGCCTTTCACTTCACAATGAACAGAGAATTAGATAGATGAATTTGTCTAAAGCTGCAGGTTCTTGTCTTTGCAGGCATAAAAGTGCAGTAGTCTTGGCTAGCTGGGCTATCTTCTCTTAAAATTAGAAGTGAATAATTTGGCCCAGTGGTTTGAGGATGAGTATGAGTAGATTATTTTCTTGTTATAGTAGCAGATGGTGCTACTTTTCCTGGTGAAGTTGAACAGTAACATTACATTACCAAGTCTGGATGGATTAGCACATATAGACAAATTAACTTCCTATAACCTGTAGAGAACAGCTTGAAATGTCCATCTTCACAGAGGGATGTTGCATAGTGTTTGAAAACTGTGTCACTAGCACATTTGGGTGTTCCCACAGCTATAATATATCTGAATACTTGAATTTAGCTTGAAATTGTACTTGCAGCTTTTTTTTTTTAAAGCCATTGTAAGGCAGCGAAAGAGGGTAGAAGCATTTTAATACAAAGATTGTTGGACTGCATGTTCCTCAAAGACTCTGAACTTCTTTTAGTTTGCTGTAAGTAGCTACTGAAAAAAAAAAACCAAGCCACTGGAAATGTGTTATTCTCAAAGTTATTCTCAGGGTTTTCAAAAGTGTTTGAGGATTAAATGAAGCAAAAAGGAGTTTAGTGTGTAGATGTGGCACTTAGGGCCATGGTTTAGTGACTGACTTGGTGGTGTTAGGTTAATGGTTAGATTCAATGGTCTTGAAGATCTTTCCCAACTTAAATGATTCTATGATTTGTATTGTACTATTTTGACAGTAACTGTCCATGGAGTGCTTCTACCTGTTCTTGCTGTTAACATGGAAGCAGCTTAGGAAACTTTGTGTGGATATTCTTGATTGCCTGTAAACCCTCTTCTTCCAGTAGCATTTTGAAAGAGTTACACAGTTCTTTGGTCAGCATGTTGGTTTACTTGAATTTTTTTTTTGTCCTTTTTTTTAAAACTCAACACCCTTAAGTTCTATGCAAAAGTTCTTGTATAGCTGAGTGCTGCCAAACGAGGGCAACATCTCTGTCAACATGTTGCAGCACTTCTTTGCTGAACAGTTAGGTTTAAGACTGATTCATAGATGCTGGAATTGATATTGCTAGCAAAGCAGTGTTGTTGCCAAAACTAAAAATGCTGACTGAAGATTACATTTTTTAAGCAACATAATGTCAACCCTGTTTTATTTTATAATATCTATGGTTAAAATTGGAACTCTTATGTCTCTGAATTAGAAGCACAAACAGTAAATCTCCCTCTTCCTCACATTCATGTCTTTGCCATCTCCTATCTGGTCTGGAAAAGCTTTTGTCTTCATGAGAGTTGCTGCTTTGCACACAACCTGCAGAGATACCATGATCAATTACTGTTAGCTATAACTTCAGTAAAAGGGGGAAAATATTGATAGTCCAAAAGACCTTGTCACGTATGTCCTAAGACAGTATTGAATCAAGAAATCATGTTTGCTCTACAAACCATTTTTCGGTGCTTTGCTCTGATAAGTTTCTGTTGATGTTCTTTAAAATGTTCACAACTTACTCCAATATGTTTCTATACAATAGCCTCTGTTCTTGCTTTGTTTACAAACAGCTGCTTTACTGTTTTTTCCCTCATTCATTAAATTCACATGCTGTGAAGGCAGATGTGAGTTATAAGTACTATGCAGAAGGTGTTGGAAATTGAAATGCTCAGCCCCTGTGATGAGTGGCAAAACAAAACAAGAACCAAAACCAACTCTTGCCACTTATCCTAAATTTCCATTTCAAAATATTTTAGTTTCTCTTGACTCCTGCTACCTTTCTTTGTAGAGCTGCAGTGGTCACACGGGGGCAGAGAGTGTTGAGAACAGGATATTGTATTAGCAATAAATTATTGGAAAGAAAGTAAATTTTAAGGTTAAGAAAAGGTTGTATTCCCTTTTGGACACCTGTTGGCTTAAAATAAAAGGTTCTATTACTAGAGCTCTAGTACAGTCTCTGAGTTGTGTTATCATTCTTACCGAATTAAAATAAAAAGTTAGTGGGATTTCCATTCTCTGGCTCTAATTCTGGAGAAATTTAAGCAGGTGCTTTAACATTATAATGAGTTGTATAGACATTGGTGGTGTGTGGAATTAGTTCTGCCATAATTTCTGTAAAGACATTTACTTCCCTGATAAGTAATTTTGTTGCAGTGAATTGCACTAAGAGTAAAGGAGAGCTATGGTTTGCAACCTGAAAAATTAAGTGTAAAAGCCACTGTGGAGGTTTTGCTTTGCAAGTAGGTCTTATTGTAGGTGTGTGCCTGAAAGCTAATTTAGGTTCCTTTTGCAGCTTAAGACAGACACAACAATGTATAGCACATCAAACCTCTTGAATTCAATACTACTGGATTGGAGGAGGATGCATAAGCTCTAGAACTGAAAATACACAGTTGTCACAAGGATGACTGTGACAGTGTTTTGGGGGTTGCTTGATTGATTACTTGAGTTGTCTTAGTGTTAGTTCTTACAACAGAATTAAACTTTTGCTTTTTGTAAAACATGTGAAATGGCATGATGTAAATATGGAGTGCAGGAGAAGAAAACTGCTGTTTTTGCAATATGCTTAAAGAAACAAAAGAAAATACAAATTGTCTATAAGTCTCAGATGCTGAGAATTGATCACAAGAAGCTGTGTGACTTGCCTCATATTCAGATAATTTGTATCGAGTCTTTTCTGTCACAATGAACTCATTTTGGAAACAAGAGGCTGCCTGAAAGAGAGGGTGTAGTTCTATGAGGAAATGACATCAAAATAATGTCACCATTAATATCCTTGTTCTGTGTTGGGCAGGTCTGAATCCCTTGGAAGGCCAAGTGTAAATTGTGGTCATATTCAGCTGCAAATTGCTGAAACCTTCTCTAATAATTTCTTACTCTCATTTTTCCTTATGTCAAACTTAAGCAACTCTTGATGCGTGGGGTTGCTGCCTTTATCTGTGACTTGAAAATGAGATTCAAGGCAAGCTGATTTAGGGATCTACTTCCACTCCATGTTTTTGTGAAAGTATGTTTGTACAAGAAAGGAAACACTCCCCATTTAGGAAAGGGAGTAGAGCCAGTTTGACTTTCTTTTGCTGATATTTTTAAGGGTTTGAGCAAGAGTCACTTGGAGTCTTATATAAGCAAAGAAAGTTCATGGATCTCAAGACTGTTATTTGAGAAAGTCCATGCCTATGATATTCTTATGGTGTATGTTTAATGGAGAGGCAGGAGTATGAGAAAATCAGGGAGGATACTGTATAGTGCATAATAGGTGTCTCTTTATTTTGATGTCTTCTTTTTGCTCTCCCTGCATATTACTACAAAAACAACTTGAAAAACAACCCCATAGAAAAAAAATGCTTAAATTTTGCAGGTATTGGCTATTCTCCTACAACTGGTTAAGCTTGCACTACAAACAATGAGGTAGTGTTGAGTAAATAGAGCAGTCCCATGCATTACAGTCAATAGAGCCAGTGCTAAAGATCACATTGCTAATGAAAGTTTGTCCTTGAAACAGAGGCAAGTGGGAGTGGGGGAGGTATAGAACACTGAGAGAGAGCTTGTGCTTAAATCAAGACTTTGGGAAATATTGCAGTCATGGCATTAATTAAAACTTAGAGTTTGGAAAGTATGTCCAACCTTGTCTTTCAGGCTGTAATGACTCGAGCTGATAGCAAGCGGACTGTGAGGAGTGTGAGGCACCATTGTAATCCTGCTTGAAATGTAGGTAAAAGGTTGACAGAGTAGGGATTTTTTTCATTACTAATATTCAGAGTTTTCTTCTTGCTTAAGGTCAGATTTGTGAATAATCCATGCTAACAAATGCTAAAGTGTTTTGCAAGATATGCATATTTTTACTGTTCTTTTTTTTTTTTTTTTTTTGATTGGTCCTTGATACCTAGTGGCTTCTTTCATACAGATTAATCTAAAGGTAAAAATTTATTTTATGTCAGTAAGTGTTTCCTTATTTAACAATTTCCTGATGCATAATGTAATAGTAAAGTCTAGAAACTCTGAAATTCTTATGTTGCTGGACTGGAGTGCTTTATCTTACACAAGGCTAACTTGAAGTAGCTTATTAATGGAGTACTCTGCATATTTCAACACTCTCTTATTAAAACAGGTTGTGCTTCTGAAGATAAAAGCTGTGACCTGATTGCTGTGACATTTAGATGGCCTGAGCCATGGTCTTGCCTTTTATGCTTAATGCATTACCTGAATTAGATGCTGTAGATACCATAGCTAGAAAGCATGCAAATAATCTGGTGTTGCAAACTTCCATCTAAGAAATAATTAATCAAAAATGGTCATAAAATGCTCAAGTGGCAAGGCTTGGACAGATTTTGTCTTGGCAGAAGGTTAGATGTTTGCATTCTTTCCTAGGAAGAATTAAAACTTTTAGTTAGCTATTCTTTACTTTGTTGCACAAAGACCTGGTCCCAATTAAAAAGAGCCACAGAGAAATACACTGTCTTAAAGATGAAACTTCTGCAGTATCAGAGTTCTGAGTGAAGATGGTCTGTTTTCTATGTTCCACAAACTGTCACTGGACAGACAAAGCATGACAACTGTTGATCTATTTCTGTATTATATGATCTACCTGTTGCTGAACAATGCTAACAAACCTATTTTTATGCAGGAAATTAGCTGTAGGTTACCCTCACTTAAGCTTGAGTTTACCAGTCCCTTTACATAATTCTGAAAGAGTATAATGAATTTTAAGTACTTTCCTACGCTTTGTTGAGTGGAAGGATGCAATAAACTTGAGGACTACCTTCCATTCTTCTCCCTTGAACTCTTACAGCAATTATAAGAGGTATCTGTAGGCTGTGTGCCTTCCTGGCTGGGGAAACCTGTGGTGGCCTGTGCCATGACAACAAGGAAAAGGACCAGGTGGTATTATCTCATGTACCTTCAGCTTCCCAACAAGTGGATATCATAAATAGCTTTAAAATATAATTCTTTGGTTTTTAACTATTACTTTTTTTTGAAGATTTGTGATTGGTATTTCATAGCAGAACCTGAGCATAGGATAGTTGAGACTTTAACCCTATTGTTACTTTCTTGGCTCATGCTGTCAGTGGAAAAGAATTAATTTCTCTCTATGAGAGGCAACAATGAGTTTGCCTATGTAAGCAGCTAGTGTAGATGAAACTGTTTTGAAACAGCTGGAGAAGCACCAGGATGTGTAGTACCTGATTTTGCTATAGTTGGACCTCTATCAGGAAAGAATGCGAAATGACCACAAGATTAATAGGTAGCAAGAAGCAGCATAATATACTTGAGGAGAAGACTGTCTACAGTGCTTGAAGCTCAGTGCCACATCCTGCCTCTCCTTGAGACTGAGGAGGACAAACCTGCTCTTGCACTCGTAAATTCCAAAGCTGGATGGAAACTCTGACTGGTTTTGGGTAATATGTACATATCTCTCTTGAGTATATTTATGGTGGCCTCTGTGACTGATTACTCATTCAGTTATTTAATAGTTTATAGGACATCAAGAGGCCTAAAGTGATATGTGACTTGACTGGTCATACTGAGCAAAGTCATATTGTCTGTGGCAAGCTGGAAATGAAACCCATGCGTTCGTCCAGGCTAGTCTGCAGTCACTAAATAATCTCAGGCATTAGTGTTCAGTAGAGCAAATAATTGCCTTCCTCTTAATAGGAGAAATCAAACTGGCAATATTATTTTTGAACATTTCTAGTGTGTAGACCTGGGCTGCCTCTGTTATCTCCTGCATGTTTGCCCTGCAAAGAAATAAAACCAAGGGGCAATTTCTTTTTCATGTTTGCATCTGAATAGGATCTAAAGACAGTGTTTTTTTCCTATTTAGCTAGAAGGGTAAAAGGAAGTTAGCTGCTGTTTGTGGCTGCACTGGGCCTTCTGCTTTTTTCTTTCTTTTCCATACAGCAATTTCAGTACAAGGTCACCATGTATCCATTATCAGCCATGTGAAATAGCAGTTAACAGATGAACAAAGGCAAGAGCTTACTATAGGATTCTCTGTTTAAAAAGTTACCCAGCACAATAAAGGGTTATCATACTGGTAAATACTGCTGAAATGCAGTCTGTGCACCTCCCAGTAGTATTGACATGCTTTAAATTCCTCCATTGCATGGATAAGGCTGACACTATCACTAGGGTTTGAAGAGTGAAGGAGCAAAAAACTGCCCATGGAGAGTATTGTAAATAAATGTGAAACCCTCATGGGTGTGTGATCTGAGGCACAAAGTCCACGTGAAACTGTTTCCCTAGGTTGGCATGTCATGGTATGTTTTGTGTGTGTACGTAAGCTTTGTATTCCAAAGCCATGGTTTGTTACTCTTGAGTTTTCTTGTGCTGTATTAGGTCTTCAGAAGTCTTTAGAAAGACTTCAGGGTTGCTGGATGTTGTTTTTCTGTGGTGCTCCAATCTTGCTTTTATTTGGTGGCAGCCAAGTACTGTTAATGAAATTTGGCTGTATCTCAGCTCTTGGTCTCCTCCCCTGCTCCCCTGGCCCAGAAAATATGTCCTTCCCCAAACAGCATCCCACCCTGTCATGTGTACACTATGGTAGATTTGATGTAATAATATTTGGCAGTGCTGCAGAGTAGGCAAAGAGATCTGAGGCACACAGTTCTGAGGTTGGAAGGGACCTATGGATGTTGCCTAGCCCAAGCCCTGAAAGCAGGGGCACTTGAGCAGGCTGCCAAGGGCCATGTCCAGTTGGGTCTCTAGTATCTTCAAGGATGGAGACTCTGGAACTCCTCTCAGAAGTCTTTCAGTGTTCAACCCCTGGAGATGTCCTTTCAGGATCTTCACCAGCAGCTATATAATTGGGTTTGGGTGTTCTCTGGTGATAACCCATAGAGAACTTTGCATAAAATCAGGTGTTGTGCCAGAACTGCAGTATTTTTGCCTGTTGAAGCATAACTTGGAATACAAAATCTTCAGAAAGACCTTTTTGGAGATAGTCCTTTGCTTTCTGTGCCACTCTTAGCTGAAAGAAGGCTGATCATTGTTATATGCTCTATGCTACGAGCCCAGAATGACTCACACCAAAGGCCTAGAAGACAATCTAAAGCTCTAATGTCTTGAATTACAGTAATGTGTAATAAGAAACAATGATTACTTTTTTTTTTTAACACGAGTAAGACTGGATAACATCTGTGGTTATGAACAGTATGGCTTTAGTCATAGGTCTCAGCAAAAGAGATGTAAGCAGTGCACATTTATGTGCCTCAGAGAAAACTTCACCTCAGGGTATTTTACAGATCTGTGGGGTCTATTTGCACCTTCTCTAGGACAGCTTAGTTTTAGAAATATAAGGGAGTTTTTAAGCTCAAGGGAACATATCAGAATAAATGAGCATAGATGAGTGGAAACGACTTTTCTTCTAAGTTATCCCTGAAAGTTTTCCTTTTAATAACAACCAAAAGATGTCACTTCTGAAAAAATTGGGGATTTTGTTGTTGTTTCTGTTTGTTTGGGGTTTTCTTGCAAGAAAATTGTCTAGAATGCTAAACCTGTTCAAATTTTTTGACAGGTTTTGTGCTAAATCAAGTACTATCTCTCTCTCACATCTCCAATTTTAGCTGGACAAGGTGTGATTTGTCCTCACACCCAAGTCTAAAGATGGCACAGAGGTCAAAATGAGCATTGCTTGATATGCTAATTTGGCATAAACTAGACTGTGTATTCATGTGTAAACACCAAATTGTTAACTCTGGGCAATTTTGTAACATGCCTGTCTATACTACTGGTTTGAAACCAGGTCCCCACACCATGAGGACCATTCTTTGTGCAAAGAATATTGATAAATCTAATAACTCATCCTTCCACTTGGGAATAGAGTCACATCTAGGTTAAATGTGGTCTACAAACTAAGCTGCTTTCTAGATTTTTGTGTTACGCTTTAGCATGGCATTCCAGGCCTGGTTAAATTACAAGGATGTCTTTAATTCTGGGGGTCTGTGTATAATTTTGTCTTGCCTGGTGCTGTTAGCTGTGGTGGGTCAGGAAGGCCAAAAGAAGCAAAACAGAAACTTTCTGCATTGCTAAAGGAAAGGATCACGTTTTGAAGACTCACTAGGAGCTGCTGGAACTCTGATTTTTCTTTTATTTCTCAGAGATGATTTAAAGGGAGAATGCCCCAGAGTACCTTGCTGGTTTAGAAATGGTTCCATTGACAGCATGGATGCATTCTGTGACTGAATTATCTCAGTATTTCATTGCCATGCCAGGCACAGTTACAGCACAGATGCAGTGGCCTTTCTCAAGGATGAGAGCTATTTTTAGTTAGGGAAACGGGAATATCCAAATAGCCAGAGGTTTATTTTAGTCTTTTGTGCATCATAACTATAGAAACACTTAATGAAGAATCTTTGTGTTTCTCTAAGATCCACAGCTTTGTTCAGCTATAGTTAAGGCAACACGAAGGGGGCTGTCATTTCAGTCCCTTGGGATTCATTTGCAAAAAAAACAGCAGCTTGTGTTGGCTTTCATCCAGCTTTGCTGCTGGCAAAGCATGTCTCCTCACTCTCTTTGTACTCAGCTGCATGACCAAAATCCTGTTCAGCCAGTTTTTCAAACTGCTGCTGTCCTTCCCTCTCACCACCTTTTCTCTAAGAATTGTTTTAGGTTTCGTGGAGGCAAACGTACACAGCGGCAGGTTTGATTCTTCCTCTTCTCTCTGTTCAGTTTTTAATATCTGTATTGAATTATTGAACATATTCCTTTAAATATGGAATGACTCATCAAAGCTCTACTGGAGAGACTGATGTGGTGGAATAAGCAGTAGAGGAGGAGGGTGATGCTAATAGGCTGTGGTTCTTGCAGTCCAAATGAGGGCTGGTTGCAAGATGCAAACGGGTAATTAATGCTCCATCCAACTCTGAAATGGGGAGATTAACAGGGCAGACAGGGTGTGGGAGCTTGGTGAAGGAAGCCTTAAGGTGGGGCAGCTTTGCATGCTGAAGTGGGGGAGTGCTGTGGAGGGCAGCATGAAGATGAATGACAGGAGGTAAATAGCTGAGATGGTTTTTATTGGTGGAGCGAAGGAGATGTGGATGGAATTTACGCAATGACAGAGTTGTGGACAGGTTGTTCAACATGTGAGACAGAAAGACGTAATGTAGATCTGGTGCTCGTCTCAACTTGCCCTTAGCTTGCTTCATTTGGGTGTATACTGGTTCAAGGCTGTTTTTTGCAAGGCTGCCTGAAATTCATGGTGCAAGAAAGGAGGCTGAAGGTGGCTTTTCTGCAGGAAGGCAGAATTGCTTAATAATGTGGCTCCATAAGCACATCTGCAGTGGCTGATTTCACACTTTTGATAGGTGTGATAGAGTGCATCTATTGTGTGAAAGACTTGAAGGTCCAAGGTAATCTGTAGTAACAAAAGTTGGTCCACAGTTAAGCTTTTCATGCTCAACCTTTGCAGAATTTGGAGATTCCTCATGTAGATGAAAGAAGCTAGTTCAGGCTAATCTGCTTGCTGTTTTGCCTAATGCTCTTTCTTCTCCTAGGTGAAGCTTCCCATTCACACTCTGCTACTCCATTCCTCTCCTTAGTTAACCCATGCCATGGTTGAGCTGTTTTGCATAGGAAGGATTGTTTATGTCTCCTGACTATTCTTCCCACACTCTTTTTACCCTGTTCTACAGGAGTACACCCCAAAGTTTGAAAAAGGTTGTTTTTAAAGTAGGAGATTCTAAATAAGCTCTCAGCAAGGCCTGCCAACCTTGTGATGTTCTAGCTAAGACACTTTAAGCTGCTAGCCTCTAGTAAGAAAAGTGGAAAATTGTTTTGACATGTTGATTGTCTCCTTGGGAAAGTTTGCAATGTTGAATGTTATCACTGACGTTTAATAGATATACAGTGCAAATACTTAGGCTCAGTAACAAATAAAAACAAATGCTGCCTCTTGGGAGATCTTTAAACCTTAGTACACTTGGAATACTGCCCAATTGTTTTGGTGTCTGCAATATTTTACTACCATGGTGTCTTCTCATTACAGGCTTCTGAAAATAGCTGTGTTGTGTATCTGCCTTTTCAGCTATAGGTTGTGAGGGAAATGCCACCTGGAGAAAAATTGAGAATATTTCAGTGCAGCAGTCTGGAGTTTTACTAACTCAACTTAAACCATTTGACCTGAGCATTTCCTCCCTTGTCCAAACATTTTTCTTCATTTGTTTTCCAACTTGAATTCTTTTTGAACTACAGTTCTTATGTTTCATTTGTAGAGCAGGAGGCTGGATACTTTTGCTGCTTTCCTCAAATTGTATGGGTTGGATTTCTCCTTGTATCTGATCAAAATAGCTCCTTAACTACAGACTTTATATTGGCTCTCGAGCATCTTCAGAAGCACAGGGTACAAAGTTGAAGGTTTGGGGAGTGTTTTATTACTGTTCATCAGTAAGACTCTGCTTCCTTTTGGCAGGAATCACTGTATGTCTTCTGGAGGCTCATTACTATCACCGTTTCCAATCCCTTTTTACAAATATTTGCTCTTTACTGTGCCCAGAAGTTAAAACAGAGAGTAGTATGTTGCTGCATTTAGAAAGAAGGCAATTCTCCTCATGTGTGTTATTGTGGTGAGAGTATTTGTTGTTTGTGACTGGCAGTCCACAGAACTGCATTTCTGAAGTGGTTCCTTTTGAGTCCACTGGAATTTTCTTCATTCTCTGGTGTTTACATATCAGCTGAGGTATTTTGAGCACTCTCAGATCTCAATTTTTCTGACTTTAAATCATCCTTGAACAGTGACTTGCTTTATAGCCCCAGGTTCTTCAAGACGCCAACTTGGGGTAGGAACACAACCTGTGCTAGCAATTGGGAGGAAACTGGCTTTGTGAATCTGCAAGAGTTTGGGTTGGTTGACATTTAGTTTCTTGGGGGGTGTGGGGTGCTGTTTGTGATGTGTTTATTCTTTCTGTATGTTTTGGTAGTGTGCAGAGAATTGCACTGTAACAGGTTTTTTTTTGGGGGGATATTTCATCCTTCTTATAGTTTCAAATATGTTCTCTACTATTAAATAACTTCATTTTATAGGTGTATCTGTCTGCAAATTAAGCACCTTAACACAAGGTGCTGATGTAAGTGCCTCTCCTTATCCAGCTCTGTCCC
>NW_008654295.1:3233-10326 GCF_000695815.1 Acanthisitta chloris | reverse complement strand
GAATGCAAAATACTAGTGAACATTGGTTAGCTGCCTGAGCTTAGAAAAGGGCCTGGATTGGATTGGAACAGTTATTTTGAAATGAAGTCTGAATAATCATGTTTTTGTTCCTGCTAAATCATTATTTCTCTCATGTGGGGCCTTAACTTTGGGATGCAGATGCTGCAACATTTGTTCACACCATGAATTCTATGTAGCTGTGGGATCTGATCATTAGGACATCATCTTTCCTGAGCAGAGACTGTAATGATGTAAAGTGTCACACGTGTTGATGATAAAACAAACCAACTCTTTTCTCCCCATACACAGGTTAAAAGACAGCACAAAGATATTGTCTGAGTTTCAAGTCAACTTGTAATTTGCTTTCAGAGGTGGTTGTTTTGGAGTTGTAAGCTATTGCTGAGAGCAATGGGTGGCTACTGCATCATGATGTTAATTATTGCTTTGTTAGTGAGGTGATGCTTTCCTGGGAGGGAGTAGCAACAGGAGGGAAGCTTAGAATAATTATCTTTGTCCCCTTGAAAGTTAGTTAACAAGCTACTGTTTACTGATATGATACAGGTAGGTACTATAATATGTTAGTTAACTATTATGAGTGAGGAATTTAACACTGGTATGGAGTAATAAAAGGCTGGAAACTGTTGTGTAAGGATGGAAAATAGAATTGAACAAGACAGATGGAACCCTTTACTCTTGAGAATTAACCTGCTGGGGGTTATCCATCCATCAGGTAGGGAATAATTCTGTTTTACCTAGTGTTTGTAACACTGTATCATTATAATTTCACTTTGGAAGGTGTCAGACCACAATTTGTTTGGCTTTTCTTAGCATAAAACTTTTAAAATATCAGTAAATCTTGATGAGTAGCTTTTTTTCTTTCTGAAGTTAAAAAAATATATATTCTTAGGGATATAACTGAAGTAAAATGTGCCATAGGTGAAGAAAGGGTATTGTAAAATCAGTATTGTGATTGATCTTGCAAGTGCTTTCAAATATCTAACAGCTTTTATTATAGGTAGTTCAGATTTTGTACATTACCAGTATGATACATAACTTTTCCTGTAATTCTGCCATATCAACCTAACTGGTCTTTTTTTCCACTCTCTGGGTGTTCTTATTTTCTATTCCATAAATGCATAGAGTTTATTTGCTTACCTTTCTCAGAAGGCCATGTCTGTTCTCCAGCATGTTTTTTCCAAAAACTTTTACAAAGTGCTGAATTACTTTATCTTCTTTAAAAAAGTGTTGGAATAATGGTAAGTGCTTGTTTAATGAAATTATCTCTATCAGTCAGTACAATGAAATTTATCATTTTACATTTCAGTTTAGTCAGCTGGTATCCAGTGATTTGAAAGTACTTGGAAGGAACTCTTACACACTCTGCAGTGATGGCCAGTTACTCATTCGACAAGTCCTCCACCCAGAAACATCTAAGAAGGTATGAGATGAGAACTGATGCAGAAGTCAGTACTGTGTTTTAAGGACATCAAAGAAAACAGCTTGTATGAGTTTGAGGGGGAGGGACAAAATTCAGTCTTGGGAACTATAGTGTTCCAAGACTAAGATGTTCCCTTCCCTGTCTCAACCCTGAGTAGCAGAGTAGTTATTCTTGGCATTTGCTTTTGAAAGTAAACTACAGTACTTGGACTCCCAGACGAGCATAATGAAGAGTAAAATTAGGAAAGAGAGAGAAACAGTACAAGTACTTTAAATTTCATCTCAAGGAGTGGAAACAAAGGTACAGATGTAACCTCAGCAGAAGTGATGGAGAGCTATTGCTTTGCTTAGGCTTGTGTTGAACCACAGATTCTGTGCAGAGTCATGAGTTTCTACCAAGATGTGAAACTGGTAGGTGCTGTGTGTCAGTGTCCTGTGCAGGGTAAGCACACATGCAGTGACTTGCTCTGGAGAAGGGCAGTGGTTTCCCACCTGCATTTATTCAGTGGGAAGCAGTGCTACAGCTCATTTGCTACTCCCACACAAAGCATCAGTTTCCACTCCAAGTTTCTGTAAGGGCTTAGAGCAGGTTGTTGTGCACAGGGAGAAAAATCTTGCCTTCATGTGAGGATCTCAGGCTCTTGAGTTTGCCTGCTTGACAGGGTCTGCAGGAACCCCACAGGAACAAGAGCTGCTCACATGGAATGAGTTGACCAGGTGTAAGGTTTTCTCTCTATGTAAGAGTATTGGTTCATGCTCAGTTTCTACAAATATTCATCTGGTGCCTGTGTTGTATTAAAACTTAACTCTGACTTGTTATGCAAAGTGTATGTCTATGTAGGGGTGAGGGAAGTAAGGGGACAGGAGTGATATTTAACACTCAAAAACACACTAGTACTGTTTTTCATGGGGGTAGTTCTTTGTACTTCCCTCTTGAAACAAATAGACTAAACCAAAGCAAACTGTGATGTGGGAGATATAATTTTCCATACCAGACCAAGGAATGGAGCTGATCACATGTTGAATCTCTTAATATTATATTTCTTTCTCGTTATTTTTTTTTTTGCCAAGACTTTTTTATTTGCAAAAGTTTTGTTGTTATTAAACCTAAGGCCTTAGCTCTTGCTATTCCTACCATTCTGAGAAGCATTGCTTTGTGACTTAATTCTTTATTTACAAGGTGGCTGCTGTTTGACTAGACTGAAGTTAAACTTTTATGTAGTAAAACAGTTGGAGAGTGTGAGAGAGAAGGTAGTGAATTAGACCAAGTTATTTGCTTTATTCCTCGAAAAAAAGACTAAACGACTGTTTAAACATTTGTTTAATAATGTTATATAATTAAAATTCTTATCCAATACACAATAGTAATGAGTAAATATCTTTAAGTTGCCGAAAGATATTTTGTATACTGTAACAAGAGTTATTTAAACTATGTTGTCATGTTTTGGTACAATCCTGCTTTTCAGTGTAGCCAAAAATAGAAAATACAGTGTCCTAAATGGGAATATTAAACAGCAAAACCTAGATATTTTAATTATTTTTTTCCCAGCCATCTTCTCCAGCAGTTTTGCACAGCTCTGCTGTCTCCCAGAACTATTTGGCATTGCTCATCTAGAGATCCAATTCTGTAGGTGAGCTGAGTCACAAAGGAACCAAACTGCTCTGTCGTAGAGGAACTGGTGATGTGCAGCACTGTCATTTGTGAAACTGCCTCAGCCAAAAAAATATTAACTGAAGTTTAAAGGAACAGTGGGTACAAAAGAAACTCTTTGCTTTCCTTGTAGAACTTCCAACTATCAGACTGCTTCTATTCCTTTTATGATCTGCGCAAAGAATTTCATGCCTGCTACCCTAGTTCAGCCGCCGTGAAAGATCAGACCATCAAGACCATGGCAGAATGTATCCTTTTCCTGCAGCTCTTACACCAAAAATCAGTGATGCTCCCTTAGGTTTTATCTCTGTGATTGTTACAGGCTTTATTTTGCTAAACTAAGATGTGGGTTTTAAAAAGCCACAGGTAAAGTGGAAGGAATGTTTGCTTAAGTGTGTATTGAGGGAGTGGCTTTGCTTGTAATTTTATTTTTCCCAATTTGAGTCTAACACTGATTTCTAAACTATATTTAGTAAATTTAGTGAAGAAAAACATGACTTGCATTGATACCTGATCTTGAAGGAAAACTGAGCTGTCAGTGAGCCTTTTCAGCACCAGTTGGCCTGCAAATTTCTACTGTTTGCTGATAATTACAGTTCTCTTGCATGATCCTGACTGAAAGGAGTTTAAAATAAACCCCAAACAACACTCAACACCTAAATTCAAATTAGGAGAATTGTTGTGACCCACCTGAATGTAGTTAAATTCAGTTATGTGTGAAGTGATAGGAACTTATTCAGATTTTTTAAACTGTTAACACTGAAGTGATGTAAACTATCAATAGTTTTTAGACTGTTATAGTGAATATTAACCAGTTTATGAACAGACTAACAAGTCCAATGGCCATGTGTCCCTGCTAAGACCTGTAAATTTGATTACCAGTTTGGTGTTAATAACAGGAAAACCTTATGACTTATTTACAAATGATTCTGCAAGTTGGTTATTTTCTATAATTGCCTGTTTAGATTTAGGCTTAGGCACAGATGAAACAGAGGAGGACTTTGGCGTGTGGCAAGTGAAAACCATGGTGGCTATCATTTTCAGCCTGCTCTCTGAAAGTTGTAGTAAGTGAACTATTTCTACAGACTGCTGAAATCCTTCTTTTCTGAAAGAATTGGCAGTGGTATTGTCATTCTTAAGTAATCTCTGACCCTGGTTATATTTAAACTTCCTGTTTTGTTGCAGATCATGTCTTTACTGAGCCTGAAACTGTGAAACACAAGTATGAAACAGGTCCTTGGTAAGTGCCCTTGTCATGGTTGTTTACAAGCTAAGACGAGCCTTGCCTACAGCAAGGAAAGCTTGTGAATGTTTCCCCATGGTCACTGTGAAAGTAGGTTGGCTCCTGAGAACAGTGACTGTGTACTCAGCAGTCAGTCCAGTGTGAGCAGACTGTAACTGGCATGTTGAATGCTGCACTTTAGTCTCTTTAAAGTCACTGCAAGTTAAATGCTCTTTGTTCTCTTGCTTCTGTTTTGCATGGCAGTGAGGCTGCTTATCTTACCCAGTGGTGAAGAAATATTTGTGAACTTTCCCTAAGTCAACAAGGGTAATGGCTAGTGCACCCTGTGTGCAGCTGAGCTGTGTGCTGCTTCTGCCAGTGCTCTCATATGCTGTATGGTGTGCTGGGTTTAGGGAGGAAAGAACAGAATGGGTCTTTGTTTTCAGATACATTGCAGTGGCTGGAGAATGAAACCTTCTAGGTATAAGCAATCTATATTGATATTTAGGACTGCCTTTTAATCGTCTGTCTTGGATAGTTAGATCTTTCAAATAAAATTAATTCAGTTCCTAGTTACTTTGAGACAGTTTTCCTATTTTTTTATTTTAATTAAGGAACTGCAATGTGATGACAACACAGTGCATTTTTGCCTTTGTATATATGAAAGAATTATCCCAGTTATCTTTCCATTCTTTGCTGAAATGACTAATGGAATTAGAAGAGTCTCAAAACAGCAAATATACTCCCAATTTACAGTGAAATATGTTCAGTTTGATATTTGGCAAGGTAACTCAAAACCTAGATTAAAGCTTACTTTGGCTGCTTTTTTTCTTTCTGTGCAGTAGTAAATCTGAAACTGTGGACAGTGAGACAGTAATACGTGCCAGAGGTTTGCCATGGCAGTCTTCAGACCAAGATATTGCTCGATTTTTCAAAGGACTCAACATTGCCAAGTAAGATAACACAAATTTGCCTTACTTTATCATTTTGTATTTCATAGCAAGTTCCTTTAATATTTGTTTAACATACATCTCCCACACTCTCCACTAGAATCCTCACTTCTACTGTCTTTCCCCACTCAGGCCCCTTCCCACACCATGGCCATGATAGGCTGCTAAACCTGTTCACTTTAGGTGTGCAAGAAAGTTTGGAAAGGTGTGAAGAAGAAAAGAGATTTATTAATTGAAATCCAGAAGACATTTATTTGTCACTGGTATCTAAAGGGAGAGACTCCTATTGCATTAATCAAAGCAGAATCTAAGATAATAGAAAGTAATTTTGGGCCAGCTCTTCAGTATTCTGCTAAGTCTCCTAAACAGGCCAGATCCAGAAACCTCCCAGTGCTGTTTGGAAAAAGTTTTCATATTACTCATGTGTACACCTCTGTGTAGATGTATGTGTACACATATATATGCAGAGAGAGAGAGAGTGAGTTTAGTTTAGCATGCCTGATACTTAATATGTGTTCTACATTGTCAACACTGAGAAAATACAATGTTTTACTTAGAGCTGTGAGGAAACTCAAATCTGCATCTCTGAGATGATAGGAAGGGCTTGTGAATTTACCTCTTCTTGGAAGCTGAGAAAGTGGTGAACAACGAGATCCACAACCTCAGTGAAGTGGATTTGCCACTATAAATGTGTTACATTAAAAATGAATTATATTGTGGATAATAACAATTTCCTTTTCAATCTGTAGCCTTCATGTTGAAGTCTGATTTTTTTTTTTACCATTCTTATACAATTGCTGATTAAATGTATTAAAGATTCAAAGTAAGCTTATTTTTGTTGACTTTGCCTTCCAGAGGTGGTGTGGCTCTTTGTCTGAATTCTCAAGGAAGAAGGAATGGGGAGGCATTAGTTCGGTTTGTCAACTCTGAACAGAGAGATCTTGCCCTGGAAAGACATAAGCATCACATGGGTAGCAGATACATCGAGGTAAGAAGTCATGACTTGAAACAAATCTTTGGAGGGCAACCTGAATATTTTAGACTAGGTTTTAAATGAGAACAAACTGCACTTCTGTTTTGCTCCAAGTGCCGAAATAAAATTCTCTTGCATGTGAAAGTGTGTGTGTGGTTTAGAGTTGAACGTTGTGAATTTCATGTGGGTTTTTTGTTCTTTCTTTTTCTCTAAGGTTTACAAGGCAACTGGAGAAGAGTTCTTAAAAATTGCAGGAGGTAAGTGATGCTGGAGCTCAGTGTGATTAGCTAAGTTCATAGGAATGTTGTTCTACTCCTGATTTTTTTTTTCTTTCCCTTGACTGAGGATGCAAATGGGTAATGAAGTAGCTTTTCCTGTTTTGCTTTCTAAGAATACTTGACCCTGTCAAGTTCTGTTTTCATGTGGCTGAAAATGAGCTGTGAGCATTTGGACTGTGATGTTCACAAGCAGGTCTTGCTGTTTGGCAGGAAGATAAACCTTTGCAGTGGAAGCATCTGTGCACCTTGTATAAGTTCACGCTAATCTCATCTCTGTTCCAGTTTCATTTAAAATATGAAACGCTTGCAGAGTAAGAGATTTTCACTTCAAAATAGGTTGCTGGGAGTTAGTAGCATCTCAGGTCTTCTGGGAGTTTGTTGCTAGCTACTTACCTCCTGTATTCTTCCTTGATGCTTTGCTGCTGCTGCATCCTATGGAATTGGCTAACCATTGGATAACCATGCTGTTATTTTTCTACCAGGCACCTCCAATGAAGTGGCTCAGTTCTTATCCAAGGAGAATCAAGTTATCATCAGGATGAGAGGCCTTCCATTCACTGCTACTCAGGAGGATGTCTTGGG
>NW_008654295.1:0-3194 GCF_000695815.1 Acanthisitta chloris | reverse complement strand
GAGGGACTTCTCTTTGTCAAGTACCCAGATGGCAGGCCCACAGGAGATGCATTTGTGTTATTTTCCTGTGAAGATTATGCACAGAATGCACTTAAAAAGCACAAAGAAATACTTGGAAAACGTTACATTGAACTCTTCAGGAGCACAGCAGCAGAAGTCCAACAGGTTGTAACAATTGGCTATGAGAGTCAAAACTTAAGACATTTCTTCTTACACTTGCACAGAAATCTGTTGTAGACAACCATGAATGTCTATTATAGAAAAGATGTCAAGTTCTAGAAAGGGCAATGTGTGTTTTGTGATGGGCATGGAAAATTGTGCAGCATTGTTGGGTGGTTTTGGTTTGGTTGGGGTTTTTTTAATTGCCATTGCCTGTTTATTTGGGTTTTTTAACATCCCTCAGAATAGAAGTTAAAATCATTGCATAATTTCCTCCCTGTGCAGCATTGTTGGGTGGTTTTGGTTGGGTTGGGGTTTTTTTAACTGCCATTGCCTCTTTATTTGGGTTTTTTAACATCCCTTAGAATAAAAAGTAAAAATCATTGCATAATTTTCTCCTTAAAGGTTGACTGAAATCACAATAATCTAAAAATATACTAGATTGATAATATTGCAGTAGTGCTTCTTGAAAATCTGTAGTATAGTCTTTAAATTCCAGTCTCCATATACAAAATTTCTAATATTAAATCCAAATCTGGCTGCATTAAAGAAGCTTTTTTTTCTACAACTTCATTGTTGGAGACTATGAATGAACAGGATGTATTTGATTTTTGGTGAAAAGTGAACTATTTGTTCCTCTAAGGTAATACATTTCACTTTTTTCCCTATCCTTCCCTAGTTCCTAGTATCACCGTCTTAAACTGGTGAAACCATTTTATTTTGGCACAAGCAGCTATGAAAACATCACATATTGTATTTTTCTTCCTGACACAGAATATTTCTAGACTGTTGGTTCCAAAGGCAAACCATTATGAGATTTAGTCTGGTCTTTGCATAACCACTGGCTATAAAAATGTAATGTGGTTACTGTTTCAACCTCTGTGACATGTGAAGTCTGTTCCATAGAAAGGATTGAGCATGGGAAAGAATATCCATACTTGTAGGCCATTTACCCTTACTACTGTGATATGGATATTACAAGAGCAAAGAATCTGATCTGTGTTGTGGAGATCAAGTGAAATGGTATTTCTCCCCTACCCCAATTCCAAGAGAAAGAGGCTAAATCCTCTAAGGAACAAAACTGCTGTTACCATGACCAGATCTTGGTTCTCACTTTTTTTTTTTTAAGAAGAACTGGAGAAAACTTATATTCTACCAATGTCATCAGATCTTGGTTCTCACTTTTTTTTTTTAAGAAGAACTGGATAAAACTTATATTCTACCAATGTCATACTTCTTCCTTGTTGACAGCTGTCTAGAGTGACACCGTAACTTTTTTGCTGCTTGGGCAAGAGATGATTTTTTTTTTTTAGGAAATTACAGGCTCCTTGTTTATTACAAGAGGTAAAGCCACTCTCATCTGCTTAGTGTTAATACAAAGTTATTGCAATATTCTCTACATAGCTGAGGAAGATTTCTGACCTGAGATGTGCTACAAGTAGATTCTTGAAAATGAGCTTCTGTTGAGACAAACTCACCAAGCTGAGTCACTTTTGATGAAACTAAAGTTTGGTAACTTCCTCTTTTGGTACCTCTTTCAGTAGAATGACTGTCCTTAATTTACCCTAATTTAAGTAAGAACTGTACTGGACAATGCTGCTTTATTAGCACAGATGTGGTTGCTGATGTTCTGTTTTGAGATATTCCCAAAAGAACTGTAATTGGTTCTTAACTTTTTTTTATTATGAGACTAGAAAGTTCTGTTATTAGGGTCTAGCAAATTGAATTTGTTAGCCTTCTCCTCTCCCCCTCTGTTTTGAAACTTTCAATGCCCAACAGGAAACTAAGAGCAAAAATGTGGTTGAAGAAGAGTGTTTTCTTCTCTGATGTTGGAAATAGTATTGTGAGACTTGATCTGTGTTCAGCCAGATGATGTGATTCTATCACTGTACTTCTTTGCCAACAGGTACTTAATCGATACATGTCGACACCTCTTATTCCAACTCTCCCAACTCCCATCATTCCTGTCATCCCCCCACCATACACCATTGCCACACTCTCCCAACTCCCATCATTCCTGTCATTCCTCCACCATACACCATTGCCACGGGCAGCATACGTGACTGTGTCCGGCTCAGAGGTCTTCCTTACACTGCTGGCATTGATGACATCTTGGAATTTATGGGAGATGCCACAGGTGATATCAAGCCCCATGGAGTTCACATGGTCCTTAATCAACAGGTAACAGTACTTAGCATGGGGGGACTAAGTTTCCAGTGACTGAACAGGATTAGAAGTCAAGGCAGCTTTCCTGTTCTTGGCTGTGTTTTAGTCTTCTATAACCTTGAGAAAATAAAATGTTCTGGATTTTTTTCTTTCCCTCTTACATACATACACACTTGCTATTCTTTCTATGTATGTATGCATCAGCCTGGGGAGGATGAAGCTTTTTCTTCTGGTGATAACCTTATCCTGGAGGTTGTCTTAAATAGCCCTTGTGTTTCAGTCAGGTACTGGAGAGATACACAAGTCAGAAACATCTCTTGTGAGATGGCATAGCTGCCCTGTCAGCTTCAGGGTTTCTGCAGTGTTGTTTAGGGGGTTGTGTGAAAATCAGGTTTTCCTAACTTCTACTTGACTAGAGATTTCTCAGGCTCTAAAGGAAGTTGGTGATTCAAAATTGTGGTTTGAATGTATCTTAATGACATGATCATGGAGATAAATTTTTCCCTGTTGTCTTGTATTAAAAATAAACTTAGCCACAGAAATACTGAGGTATTAAGGAAAACACATGCAAGAAGTCTACTGTATTTGCTTTGATTCTGTTATTAAGGAAGTTTTTAGTATTTTATGCACATATCTGTTGTCAAACTGCAGAAAATCAGACCTGGAAATCAATTCCTGATGTAGCCTATGGGCTTTACTAAAGTATGTGGAGCTTTATAGTGTTGTACTATTACCTGGAATGTGAAGCCAGACTCCTCCTAGATCTCCACAGCAAAAGAATAAGAGACTATTAATAAACTGCAGCAAGAAAAATTTCAATTGGATGAAAAGGAGAAATTTAAATCGGTGAGAAATTAGCTGCGCACATG
>NW_008654294.1:0-1541 GCF_000695815.1 Acanthisitta chloris | reverse complement strand
TGCTGTCGCCTGGAGTGCTGCTCGAGATCTGGCTCAAGGAGTGTGGCGGCTCACTTACACAGCCACTGCTCTGCCCCCAAATGCTGTGATGTCACAAAGCAGTTGCCTGTCACCCAGGAGATGGGGATGTCAACGCAAGGACAGAGGGCCTGAGCTGCCCCCAAATGCTGTGATTTAAAAAATTCAAAATATGTATAGCTTTGGCAAGTTGTTCCTGAGGGGTCAGAGCCCCTACTCCCCCTTTTTAACAAAATCGACTTCAAAGAACAGTGCACTAGCTCAACAGTTGCTTAACCCTCATTGGCTGAGATAAAGACAGTTGAATAGAGAAAGCAGAAGCTGCACACACAAGCAAAGCTAAACAAGAAATTGATTCACTGCTTCCCATGGGCAGGCAGGGGTTCAGCCATCTCCAGGAGAGCAGGGCCCCGTCATGTGTACTGGTTACTTGGGACAAGAAACACCATCGCTTCAAACATCTCCTCTTCCTCCTTCCTACCCCTATTTCATATACTCAGCAGGATGTCATATGGCATGGAATATCCCTTTGGTCAGTTTGGGTCATCTGTCCCAGCTGTGTCTCCTCCCAGTCTCCCATGCACCCCCAACTTCCTTGCTAGCGTGGCAGTATGGAAAGCAGTAAAGGCCTTGGCCCTATGTAAACTCTAGCTCTGTATTCTGCACAAATCCTAAACATAGCCTCATACTAGCCACTGTGAAGAAAATGAACTCTACTTCAGCCCAAACCAACACATTGCACCCCTTATTCCATTCCATTTAGATCATGCCCTGGTCCCACACTATTCAATACAATTTCATTAACCACCACCCCTATTCACATTCTTTGATGTAATACACATATATTATTCCCCAAGTCCATGGTCCACCCCCGAAAAATGTCCATAAAATGTCCACAAAATGTCTGCTGAATTCATCTGGTTCATGACTTTGGGTTCCATCTGTTCTGGTGGTCACTCAGGACAGAAGAGGTGATGTGCTTCCTGGAGTCACCAGGCACCAAATCCAGCTCAGGTCAGGTCACTGGTGCACTTGCACTGCTTCCTGTCAGGTTTCTCCTCCATTGGTTCAGATGGTTCCTGCTGTATCATAGTAACTCCTGTAACAAACAACTCAAATCGTGGTTTAAACAATTTAAAGTAACATCCATTACAATCTCCATCCCTGGTCCTTTTGGGCCAGGTTGTCTGGTGTAACAGTGCAATGAACCGTTCTCCTTGTTCCCAGCCTGGCTAGCAACAAGGGGCTCCTGCCAGAGTCACTTGATACACATAGAGATACACATACTGAAATATTTCCCTAATCCCTTTTCAAGGAGACAAGTCAGAGTGCAGCTCCCAAATCCTCCCTCTCCCTCCCCGCAAGCACAGCCCCGTTGAGGTTTGAGGGGGGGTGCCATAGGCTGAGTTGTTCCCAAATCCTTTATATTAGATTCACTGCCCTCTGCTCCTGTGTTTTCCAATGACTATATACTCAACACAAACACCACAATTAGCACCAGGAGATCCCTCCTCGCAACTAAG
>NW_008654293.1:0-2934 GCF_000695815.1 Acanthisitta chloris | reverse complement strand
TTAAAATCCTTGTGTATACACAGTTATCCTGTGGCAGTAAATGCCACAAGCTGTCAGTAAGGCCAAATGCCTGTGATGATTCAAGGATGCTGGGTATTCTGTTGATCTGGCACAGCATGATAGATAACAGACAATACTATTTTAAAGAGAGTTCATTTTTCATTCTACTTCTTCTTGTCTCTGTAAAAAATACAGACATGTGCAGTGGTTCTAAATGGACCAGCACCCCCTCACAGCATGGCCATTTCCCCTGCTCCCAACCTCCTCTATTGCTGTTTTAATACCCATAGAGATTGTCCAGTGGAGATCAGAAAAATTACGGTGCTTAGAAACAGCTACAGGTCCTGGACAGCTGTTTGCATCCAGCCCACGTCACCCTGACACATGGTAACCTGAACCCGTGACTCGGTGGTTTGTGAAAGGTTTGTGCAGCCTTATCTCAGATGCCCCCAGTGACCTGGGGCTTGGTCTGGGACTCCTCCTACCAGTGAACACGCTCTCCTAAAGAGGGAAAGCAGAAGGCACTCGGAGCAGCTGGATGCTCTCCAGCACTGGATCCTCCCAGCACCACGAAGCCGATGCCGCTACGCAGCACGGTGAGGGCAGCATGGGGAGGAGAGAGTGGGGCTCGTGCTAAGCCATGGGCTTGTGGCAACAGCACAGTGAAGCTGCTGGATGGTTTAAATCTTGATCCTTCAAAGCTCATTTCTGTCCTTTAGACAAGGACGTGGATCGTTCGGGGTTAATAAACCAGCGTGGGAGGAGAAGAGCGGAAGCTGGGGATGTTTTGGTTTGTGACACTGATTGTTTTGCAATCAGATCAGAGGAAATGCTTGAGTTTAATCAAAAAAGGGGTTTAATCTTTGCTGAAAGCTGGGAAATCAGGAGTCTGAACACAGTGTCTAGACCAGGTCAGGAAAAGCTGTCTTGTGTTTGTGCCCACAGCTGCACCAGAACACTGCCCATCTCCTCCTGCCCCTGGAGCTGCGGTGGTGCCCTGTGAGCTCAACCTGCCCTGATCTGCCGCGGGACACATCCACGCGTACTAGTGGTTTACTTGTTACCCAGTAGTGCTTTTCCAAGTCAAGAACTTTTCAGTTTCCCAAGTTCTGGCATCTAGAATGTTCCCAAGAACCTGAGAAGGAGCATAGCCAGGACAGGCGACCTGAACTAGCCAAAGGGATATTCCACACCCTGGTACGTCATGCACAGTATATAAGCAGGAAGGGGCCAATCCGGGGGGAGGGACAGGGTTGTGCCCGTCCACGGGGGGGTGAGCAATTGGATTGTGCATCACTGATTTAATTTTGTTGGGGTTTTTGTTGTTTTTTTTCCTTTCACTTTCTTTTTATTATCCATTAGCATTTTAGCTCATTCTGCTCTTTATTATGAAACTGTTCTTATCTCAACCTACATATTTTATTTTATTTTCTCCTCCCCATTCCTCCAGGTTGGTGGGGAAAGGTAGGGAGGAGGGAGTATGAGTGCCTCCATGGTTCTTGCCTGCTGGCTGGGGTTAAACCACCACAGTCCTTTTGGTGCCCAATGTGGTGTACGAAGGGCTGAGATAACAACAGCTTTGGACCAGATTGTGTTAAGAGAAAATTGTTATAAACATTCCTTGTATCTGGTTTACTGGTTACAATGTAGACTTTGGTATTCTCGGGCTTCTGGCATTTGATTCCTATTCTATCAATAATATTGTGTTGGCAATACATAGTCCCTGCAATATATTTCATAGGGTTCATGTATAAGATGACAGAGTCACTGATCATAACACCAATCTGGTGTATGTATTCAGTATTACGGGCGCCTCTGTACCTCGAAAGCCATATGCTGGGAATGATTAACAATCCCACCTTTGGTTTTAATTATTCAGAACCACAACCAAATGGGGAGGAAGTTTTCTACATCTCTGGTCCCTCCCTCTTTCCTTCCTTCTTCTTCAAGCTGGCTACAGTGTTTGAGAATTTTAATTTTGTTGGATCTGGGTATCCTTTGACCACATTTGAAACCAAACTGGTTTTTTAGGGATTCAGCATGTTGTTGCACATGGTAAAGCTCAGGTTTATGGTCAGAACACTAATTAAAAGAGAACCCATGGTAGACACTGTCACTACATATCAGATCCAACCTGGGCCAGTGTCAGTTGCCCCATGTGCAAAAGAAGAAGTGTATATGAAAGTCAGCCAGTAAAAAAGCTCCAGCAAAAACTGTCAAGGTGCCCCAGGAGAGAGAAGATGATGAAGAAGCAGGGCCATCACACAGGCCATCACAGGAGCAACCAGAAGAGGAGACAGAAGAGACAACTACCACCACTTGAGCCTTAACTGTGGGTGAGCTGCGGGAAATATGAAAGGACTATACCCGCTGTGCAAGTGAGCGTATTACAGCCTGGCTGCTCCGGTGCTGGGATAGTGGGGCCAAAAGTGTGGAGTTAGAGGGTAAGGAAGCCAAGCAGCTGGGATCACTTGCTAAGGATCCAGGCATTGACAGAGCAATAGGACAAACTGCACAAACCCTCAACCTCTGGAAACGACCCCTGTCAAGTGTGAAGGAAAGGTATCCTCATAAAGATGATAATAAATGTGATATAAGCAAATGAATACAATGGAAACAGGTATTCACTACTTGAGGGAACTGGCTGTGAGAGCAATGATATGTTTTGACCCAAACAATTCACAGCTCCCCAGAGATCCAGACGAAGTTTTTTGTAACTGACCCATGTGGCAGAAATTTGTGCAGAGTGCACCAACACCACATAGCAACCGATTGGCAGCATTCATTTGGAAAGACACAGTGCCATCAGTGGGTGACCTGATATGGCAACTCTGGGAGTACAAAGACAGTACCACTGGTGCCCTCGTTGCAGCTGTAGAGAAATTATCAGAGAACTTGTCAAAATAATCTGAGGAGTTCCAACAATTCAGGGAG
>NW_008654292.1:44509-93774 GCF_000695815.1 Acanthisitta chloris | reverse complement strand
CTGCTGAAGAGTCTTTCGCTTAATCTTTTTTAATATGAATACTGGCAACAGACTGGGTTATAAATCCAACCATATCCTTAAACTGGACTGCACTGCAACTGGAGATGCTTATGGACCTGCATTTGCTTCTGCAAGCTGAGGAATGGCCACAGTCCCTCCATACCCCTATGCAGCTTTCCTGATAGGGTTTGCAATGGCATCTCTAGTTGCCGTTTCACAATTTCACAGTGGGATTTCTCCCACAGTCTTGGTCTCTGTAGGTGCCTACTGTGACTGGATTTTGAGGCACATGTGATTTACATGTCTTGACTCCACATTTTGCAAGGCTTAGCCAGCCACTTGGCATATTCCACTGAGGACAAGAGCCATCACACACAGAATGGTAACTTGGCAGACCAGGGATGACAAGCAGTACCACATGCTACGGAGCGACTTCACTAATGGTGTCTGGAGATCATCCACCATGGAAGATACAGTCCTTTATCTCTGTGGTTATTCATTGATCTTCATTTACAGCCTTTCCAGAGAGGCCTTATCATCCCCTCTCAATGCATGAGGTTCCCATGCAGCCACTGCCCAGAGTACTCAGATAATGTGATGGTTATTGTTTATCTCCAGTCTTTCTCCACAAACAGCAGACTACAGTAGGTCAGGGCTACACTGCTGATTTGAAACACAGAGAGACCCAAAACTTGCTTCCAGCTGGCATCTGTCTAATCACCTCTCCACTTAAATAAAAAAAACCAACTGGCATGTAACTGCTGTTCTTCTCTTTATACCTAAATCCTCAAACTTACATTCTTATTGCAGAGATTTAGTCAAGGGACTCAGGCAGTTTGAAAAAAAAAAAAAGGAAAAAAAAGGAAAAAGGAAAAAGGTTTTTTCTCATCAAAAAACAATCCTTAAAAGACACATGGTTTGTGAAAGATTTTCTCCAATGTTAGTGTGTTGCTAACCACTTTTCCATGCTGCTTGGGCCTCTGGAAACAATTGAAACCTGAGAAAACACAAGGGATATGTCCTCATTTTCTATTATATTTTCTTAATAGGATGGCAGGTGAGTCAGAGTTGAGACTTCATTTGTGCAGGAAATATATGAATCCAACTTTAATCATCTACAAATACCAGTAAGGCTGAATAACAGGAAGGAAATAACTGATTATCAAGAGATCCATATTTTGGTACATCTCCATGCAACCTTCATTCCTTCATTTTGGTCTCCTTGTCCATATAGTTGGTAACAGATCTCAGAAACATTGTGGAGATTAATTACTTAATGTCCTTACTTTGCCTTTGAAAATGTAAAGCTCTCTGTGCCTAACAGTTTAGGTGGATGTCCAAAGGGATTTACAAAAGTACTTAAGCAGGTTAAATGCCTACATCCCACTGACTCTCAAAGACTTTCCATAAACCTGAAACTATAAATGGAGTAGCAATAAGGGAGAATGCTGTCACCCCATCTCTGCACTGGTCAGGACACTGGAACAGTTTGTCAGGTTCTCTTCTAATGACTACAGATTAGTCACAGGCAGCCTATTTGCTCCTGGCTGACACACTGATCTGAAGTAGGTACCTATCTGGCTCAATGTGTTCTGCATCTCAAACCAACACCTAAAATCAACAGGAAGCTTAAACCCTTTAGGTGCTACTATCCAGGCATGGTTTGTTACCTGGGTGAGAGCAACTACTAAACCAAATGCTGGACACTGGTAAAATGAACACATACAACATTAATGTGGTGTAGAGGAGCAATGTGCCAGGTGCTCTGCTGTAGCTACCAGATGTTTGAATTTTCTTGGATTACCCTGCCTCACTCTGACATAGCTGGCACATACAGACTCCAACAAGCAGCACTCCTCTGAAACCTGAGGCAACAATAAACTGACCATAGAGGTTTCCTGATTGTATAAAACTGCTGTTGTAACTGGTTGCATTTCTTCTATTAAATGCTAGTTAAGAGATTGCTTCTGAGTTGCTTTCACCATCAGCTCAGAGATCTCATAAGGAAGGTTTAGAGATAACAAAACTAGCCTGGTTCTTCTGGTCAATACAGCTGTTCAGCCCAGTGACCTAGTCTAAAATGACTAATGGTGTGTATGAAGACTGAACAGACCCAGCTATCACCAAATCCCCTGAGAACAAATATAGGTCAAGGTTGGCTGCCCACAGGTAACTACTCTGTTTCTTCTGTAGTTTCATTGAGGTCTGCAATGAACCATCCATAATGTGGCAATTTGGGGTTAGCAGCACCCAAATGAACTGGTTCCACATGTCTAATGTAAGCCTTATCCTTGGATTGAACAGTGGATGTACCCTACCAGCAGCTGGGACTTAGAAAACTGGTTTTGTCATCAGAGAGGCATAGTGAAGGATTAAAAAAAAGAGGCTTAAATTACACTTTAAAATGAGCTAGAGAAATTGGCTAGAGCAGAGTGCAGCAAATGCTTTGCTCTCTGGTAGGCTATGCATCTTACCAGGAGCAGAAAATGGTAGAGCTCGGGGCTTTGTCCCCTGGTGATTGCATGTGTCTAGGTGGAATTTGAATTTTATAAGCCTTCAAGCTCAAATTGTCTTAGGAGTTGTCTGTTTAAAAGAACACATTTCTCATTGCACATTTTGGTCAGCACTGCAATCAAGGGAGCCACATATGCTGGATCCTATTCAACTTAATAGATAGAAATTTGGCAGTAGAGTGTTCTCCATATGGGGTTTTCAGCTGTAGAAAAGCTTCTGCCTTTGCTATAAAATGGATTGGGATTGTTCCTTTCCAGAGTAAGCTGCCTCTTCATCTAGATGGTTGAGAAGAACTGGATTCAAAAGCAAGCTGGCTCTGTACATGGAATTAAGTGCTAGTTAAAAAACCACCCACCAAACATGCTGGCATTGAAAGGGTGTTGGTGATATTCCCCTGAAATTCTGAGGAGTTATTGCCCATTTTGTCTTGACTGCATTTTTGGTTTAAATTTTATCAAGAGCACCCAGGGAAATAGATTGTCACATCCATCAAATATAACTTGTAATGAATAAATGTGCCTTTCCAGGCACTGATCGAACTGTGAAGGTGCAGAGTAGTGTTGGAAGGTTTGACAGTCTGAGAAAAAAACAACCAACCAACTGAAGTTATTTCACAAATCAAAATTATACTGGAGTAAAATGTGCAAGCACATTTTCTCAACATGGTGCAGGTATAATAGCTTCATTGTTCAGCTTTCTGTACAACTTTCTTTCCCATCAAAACAAAGAAGTTTAGCCTGATATAATTAATTTCTGTAGGCAAAGCCTAACATTTCCATAGTTGCCAAAGGGAAAGCAAAGAACAATTGTAAGGACAGGGAAAAAAACTCACAATGAGATCGCTGGGAATAATTCCAATAGCATGAAATTAATGTAAATCACAAATAGCTCCTGTGAAGCTAAAGAATCTGTGAGAAACCAGAATCGAGTCCAATAACTTAAAAACGAATCACTGAGAAAAGAAAAACAAAAGCATGACCACAACAGAGAGGTTTAATAAGATAGTAAATTAATATTAACACTCGGTGATCACTAAAGGCATAAATACTTCCCTAATAATATTCAAGTCATATGATAGTAGTTTCTTGCAGGAATGGCATAAATCTTAATGACTATCTTGTCTCAGCAAATCTCATGGAAGCTACACAACCCAAATGGATCCCATTATAGCTTTCAGAAGATGCACCTTCCTGAGCTGGATTACCTAAAATAATGGATGGCAGCAGGAACGTTATCAGGTAAAGCAGATGTGTAGAACCCTACCTAGACAGTTCAACTCTCCTGCTCCATCACTCTAAACATCTTTAAGTAGATGCTTTGTGGCAGCTTCTCAGGGAGGAATAGCCAGGAGCCCAGCATGGCTTGCACAATATAAGCAATTACAATTGTTTCTCTGCTGCTTTTATATAATTGATATAATTAATGTTTGAAAGTTCAAAACTAATAAAAACCACATGCAACTCATTGGAGGGTTTACTCTTCGGGATCTGGGTTCATTAAAAGAACTGCAAATAGCTAGTAACTAGTTTATTTCAGACACTGGTTCACTCTTTGAAGGTGTTTGTGTCTTTGCAGCAGAGATTGGGGTGAATTAGAATATATAGTGTATTCAGAGGTGGTGCCTGTGTTTTCTCCATACTGCCCTGCTTTGGTGAGACATTGGCCTTTGTTGTCTAAATGGGCTCAGATATGTCATTCTTATTACCAAGGCTTATTTAATTCATTTACTAGGTCATTGCTTGGGATAATATATGCAAATTGTACATATTAAGAGTGATATGAATTACATCAAGCATTGCCATTTATGTGGAAAATTCATCAAATGTTAATGCAAAATCTATAAATAGAAAGAATAAAATAATAATAAAACATGAATGTGCAGCAAGCATAAAAAATGAAGACTCTTAACTGCCCATTTATTAAGCAAATAAGGACAGCATATCCTTAGCCAGAGAGAAAAAAGGCAGCAGAATATAACTGTGTGTTACAGTGACACTGATAACCATTTAAATTGAGCCCCCAGTATTCTGACAGTGTATGTGCTTGTGAATGGGGGAAATGAAAATTGATGTCAGAAAGGAATTCCAACAACTGTGCTGGTTAGAAAGTGGTAGGAGAGGTTTAAAAAATAAGCCCACGGATTTAGTCTTTATGACAAAGCTAATCACAGATTGCTTGGGCACTCCACCAAACAGTTGGAAAAATCCATAAACCCAAGAATAGTGTTTTATATCATTTTGAGTCTGTATTTCATAGTTCTGTGATTCAAATGTTCATGCTTGCAGGTATAGCCAAGAATGTTACTGGCTAGTCACAAAGTGCTCTGAATCTGTAACAATTCATTTTTCTCATCTTGTAAGGACAAATAGTCACTTATCATTCCAGTATCTGGTGAAGAAACATCCATAGAATCTCATCTATCCCTACATAATTTGGCATAACTGGCAGGCTTTTCTAAAATGGAATAACTGAATAATAATGAAGGCCATTAATGACTATTAGAAACATTACAAAGAGTGAAAAATTAGCAATATACTTTCTTTAATTCATAGGCTGCTTATGAGAAGAGAATTTTTGTTGGAATCATGCACAGTTATTACTCAAGGAGAGATCAGAGGTAAGTTATTTGAATTTTCACTCCTTTGGAAAAAGTTCTCATTATGTAGCCTGAATTGCTGCACTGCAGAAATACAGCTAACTTCTCCCTTTTTTCCTAGTGATTCATATACTGTTTCCATACTCAATTGTTTTAAATCAAGTTCTCCTTTTCCCATACATTGATAATCATATACAACACCATCCACACATCCTTTCAGGATTGAGCCATCGATGTTCTTCATGTTAATTTTGCTCTTATGACTGCTGCTTTAAATGAAGCCATTTTTACTTTCCTTTAAAATTCCAGATGTCATTAATTTTTTTTATCAGTCTCTAACGGAAAACATACCTAAAGACTTTTTGATCCATATTGCTTGCCTTTATAAATCTCAATCATAAAATAGGGAAGCGATGCTCAACATCTGCTCATCCTTGTAACAGAGAGGGGGGAAAAAGGCCCCACTCTTCCAATGGCAGCAAACAGGCTCATGTATGTCTGTTCTCTGTGTTGCACAAGCAGAATAATAAATCATTGACACTTAATTCCCCCAACAAACAAGTTTATATGAGCACAATTGTCTCAAATACGATCTGTTCTTCCCGGTTTACATTTGCCCATTTTGAAATACACTGTTTGTGTCACCACAGAGGGCCTAATTGTTCCTCATAATTACCACTTAACTCTTTAAAAATCTAACTTAGATCCATGTTATTGAATTAGAAGCTTTTGATTGAATTTGGTATTACCTAGATAAGGTAATTAAACAGCCTGGTTCCTTCTTAACCAGACTTACAGGGCACTTGCTCAAGTCATGATTGCCAAGTGTTATACAAAATATATTTAGTATATATATAGGTCAAGGAAGACCACATTCCTTTGGTTAGGTTGATTACATTTGGCAGGTACAATAGGAAAGAGAACTTCTTTTACTGATGCTTGGACAAACCCTATAGCACAGGACAAAAATCCTATTCCTGCACTCAAATGTGACAGGATATATGATCATGCTTTATATGGAAATTCCATTTTTACATACTTCATAAAGAAGAATAATTATTAATATGTCCATTAAAACATTTATAAAGTGTTACAAAATGCAGCTGCTTAATAGTCTGCTAGTAAGGGTGGTTTCTACTGCCTCTTCCCCCTAGACTTTGCTTACTTCCCTACAATTTCTATTGCTGCTGCTCAGTTTATTAACCCCATGTAAACAAAACATTAATGTAAAATGTTACCAGATGTTTGAAAGAATCTATGAAAAACCTCCCTCAGGTTCTTTAGCCTTGAGTCATTAATCTATAAATTCTTTGGTTTCTTTTCTACTTAAACATTATAGGATTTTTCCAAAAGGGTTTGGTGCTCTCAAAGGTAAAATCTCACTTGCCTATTTATGCATGAAATCTCACTGAAGTCACTGAAACTACTCGTGTGAAAAGACATCCTCAAGTTCATTATGGAAAGATTAGCCATTTGGGTTTAAGGAAACTGTACACAAAGTGCCACAGTGAAGAGAAGTAGTTTCAGCCTTTCTCATTTACATGCAAAGCAAATTCTTCCACCATTTGCTTCCAATTTGATAACTGAGCAAAAGCACAATAATAAATAACTTAAAAGAAAAAAATAGTAATTTACTTTAATAAACCACAGCTTCAGACTACAGGCACCCAAGGATCTATTTCTTCTGTCACCCCACAGGGAAGGGAGGAGCTGCCATGGAGACCTCCATCTCCTCCATCTCACTCCAGGACCTAAACGGCTTCTTTCTCCATCTGTGAATGCCTGGACTGTGCAGAGCAGCTTAAGAATTTGAGGAAAGATTAATTAAGGGCAAAAGAACAGCCCAAATAAAATAGAAGCCTACACATCCCAATACAGATATTCTTACTAGGGCCCAACACAGATTCTTACAGCTCCTAGCCGTGTTTCCTAAGGAGGAAAATCCAGACCAAGGCTCCACAGCCTCTCCTCCTGAGACTGCCTGGAAGCAGCATGGTGCTTCCCAGAAAGGCAGCTGGAACTGGGAACTGCCGAGCCTTCCACAAAAATTAAAGCTGCTTCCTCTTGGCAGCATCCCAGGAGAAGATAGTGGCAGTCATGTTCCCTTCCCGTCCCCTCCCCTCCCTTCCCTGCAGACTCAGGAAACAGAGTGGCTCCGGACTGTACAAGGAGGCTCTCTCTGTTAGATGTCCAGAGGTCTGCAAGAATTTTGGTATGGCTGTGTTAACCCTTACCACAGAGCTCTGCTACCTGCATTTTGTAGACCAGGCACCATAGCTAACATCTATTTAAAACTCTACCCACAAATTCTAACCATGAATAACTCCTTGGGTGTGTGAAGCAACACCCCACCTTCTTAATCTCTCCGTGCCACACTACACCAGGATCACCTTACGCTCAGCAGAGCAGCCCCTGGCGTGACACCCAGCTGCTGGCTCAGGTGGCACACAGGGAAAACCTGCAGAACCCGGCTGCAGGTATGGTTTCTGAGCCCTCACCTCTGCAGGAAAACTGCTGTGGTGTTACAGCAAGGAGACGTCGTTCATTTGGGGCTATAAAGTCCAGTGAGTGCAAGGGCTCACTAAAGGAAAGGTTCAGACATCCTTCTGGAGCTCTGAATTTAGACAGCTTCCCAAGAAACAAGCACTGCAAAAGAAAGGTGCACAGAAGGAGAAAATAAATGGCTCCCACATGGTGAAAGTCTCATAGAATTTAACAGGCAAGACACCAAGAGACTGCCACAGGCGACTCCAGAAAAAACTCTCTGTAAACCTGGTGATTTAATAAAAATTGTCTTCTTTTCATGCATTAGTGGGTTTTTGAACATGCTATAGCAAAGGCAACTTGGAGGGATTCTGGAAGATTCCAGAAGAAAGTCAAATAAATTTAAAATATAACAATTTTTCTGTAAAGTTCAGTCACTTTTTTCCTTAAACCATCTCTATCAATAAAGATTAATATGTCTTCTGAAATCCAAATATTCACTATATTTATTAGTAGTTCATCTTGGTCTCAACAAAACTGATGGAAGTTTTGCCAGGCTTCATCCTCATTGATGCAGAGCCTCTCACAGAATATTCCCACCTGTTTTCTAAGAAAAGGTTGTACCCTGGTCTAGGAAACATCCAAACACCTGTGTGTAAGTAGCTATGATCTACCCAAGTATGGGGAGGTTTAAATTTTCATGTGTATGACAAGTACAACAAAAACACTGGCAAAAGAGGAAATAGCTTGTCTAAATAACAGTAGAGAGCAAATGAGTAATAGGACAATATGTATATTGCCTATTAAATTAATTCATTATTACTCATTACTGGTCTCACACTAAGTAACAAGTAAAAGAAAAATCATGGTAAGGTTAAGAAATCAGTAACTTGCTTTGTGGAACAGAACAGAATTTGACCATGTAAAGTGCCTGTGATGCTGTGGCAGTTTCAGGCCATACTTTAAAATAAGAAACCCTCCAGAACTGGTCACAGCAGTGCTATTATCCATTACAAGGCAGAAGCAATGAAACTACATGAAATCTGGCATAGGGCCCAGACCTGAATAAGGCTATTGCAGACTGGCCTGACACTGATATATTCTCTGGTTTCCACAGAAGTGTTCTAAGTTTTCATGGCTGCAGCAAAAGCCCCACAATTCCACGCTCTGCTCTAAAAAAGGCTGATTCACAGCAATATGAGGTGGAGCAGCCAAGAGCTGAGCATGACCTAGAAGTGGCAGAAAGGACTCAGGATCACATTACTACTGATGTGGTGATTATTGGTCAAAGTGTTTGGCTATGCAGAACAAGAGGAGCCTCAGGACACACTTTGGAGATAAACCAGTTTTCTGTGCAGTGATAACAACTTAAATTCAGGGGATGGACATCAATGTGTATTTAGAATATGAAAAAGTGTGGTTGAATAATGCACCATGATGCTTTTTATCATAGTTTTTCTTTCAAAAAAAGAGGTAGGAAAGCAATTACAAGCTATTTTGATAGGCACATAATCATAATTTTCTATAGAAACTTCAGAGCCTGTCAATGGAATATACAGAAATATCTGAAATGCTAATTGACACTACATAATTGCTACAAGGCTGAAACATGTTAACTAGGAACTATCTGGGCACTCAAACTATATCTTTGAAAATAACACAAAGAAGGCACTTCAATCCTTTTCTGCAAACCTAATCAAGTACTATGTGAAGAAAAACTACACACAGAGGAACACAGCAGCTCTGTAGGTACATAGTGCAGAACAGAATTTATGTAGACAATGGTACAACCCTATTTTCTGTTTTTCAGAAAAAACATTATTTCACCTTGGTAAAAAAGCTCCTCAGATGGATGGGGCAGCAAATAATCTGTCTTAAGAATTTTTGAAGGTATTTTTAAAGACTGGGATTTCTTTGATCCAAGCAAAACAAAGGCTGAGAAGATGCAGCTATTGTTTTTCTGGATATACATATGGGGTATAGGAAGAGATGCTTAAGCAAAAAAACAATGTTACAATTAATCATAAATATGATGTGGAAATCTGAAGTATATTTCTAATTTCTATTTCAGTGACATTGTGAAACAAACATCTAGTAGGGATAATGGAAAGAGGAGTACTCTAGCTGGCTTTCAAATGGACATTCCATGATTGTATGGAGCTGTAGCAGTGAAGAGGAGCACAAGTCAAATACTGTTCTTGCAAAGAAAAATAGTTTCTAATTTATCAGAATGAATATTAATGTATTGTTAACCTTAATACATGAATAAAAAAATTGCAGCAATTTGAAAAACTAAAAAAGAAAACTGCCAAAAGACACAATCTCCCTTGAGTTTTACAGTTGTTTGTCTAAATTGGGCAGAAGTTACTCCTACAGCAAATGTGTTTCCAGTTCCATTTCTTTCAAACAGAAAAGCTCTCAGCTTAAATATGAGCATCACATACATTTGAACATTTTGTACTAACAAATACTATCCTTGCTTTTATCCAACTACCTAAGTATGGAAATTACTACTAAAAAGAACAATTTGCTGGCTCACCTGAGCTGGTGAGTTCTTTTCAGCTCATCACATCACACTCTATGACTTACAAATCTTAAAAGCAATATATTACCACGGAAAGTACAATACTTGCTATTTAATGTTCTAAATGTTGGTCTAAAGTGAACATCATAAATGAATTTTTTTTAAGATATCAACCTACAGTTCTAACCACAGAAAACTGTAAAGTCTTTATTTAATTAGAAATTATCAGCTTCCTGCACCAATTGCAAGTCTGTCTTACAATGCCATTACAGAAAGTCTTTGCTGTTTTGGTGTTAATCATAGTTCTTCTTAAGATCTCTGTAATATGCTATGGAGTGTCTAAATGTCAGTGTGTTCCATCTGATATTTGCCTTCTGGGGTTAGATTTCCTGGCTGTGTTGCTCCTCCATGGACATGACAGTTGGCAGACAGGCTGAGTAAATTCAGGGATTCCATTAGTGTGGCAGCAAAATATAAAGAACAAAGGATGGTCCAGTCATTGATTTCCCATTACATTTCCATCTGATAGAAAGATTACACTTGGCTATTACCACCAAAGAGAACTTGTTTTATTCTGGGTAACTCATATTTAGATTGATTTTCCTTAAAATAGATTTTTTTCTAATTGCTCTTTCCTGTTCTAAGTCTGCCTTTAAGAAAGAATTCCCAACATGGGAGGAGGAATACCCATCGTTCCTGTTATGAGAAGTTGCAGTTGAAGTGTTCAAAACCCCCACCAGAAAGGAACATAGGTGCAAACTCCCATAAATGTGATGAATTCCCAGGGAATGGGCTTCCCCATTGTTTTAAAATAGGTGCTGAGTTAAAATACTAATAATGAACTAAAATCAACTACTGACTTTTCAAATATAGCCACCAGTAGAAGACCAATCCAGAACTCAGCATGAATAGAAATATCCTTATTATTTTGTTTTGTTCCATTTATTTTTGGTAGTTTCTTTGTTCTTATTTGGCAATGCTAGCGAGGAATATCAGACATCCACACTCTCTATAATTTTGGTAGCACAGAGCTAGAAAACTGAACACACTGTAATTGAAAAGGCATCGAGGAGTCTAGTTTCATCACCAAAACTGAGTGAAACACATGAAATAGACAAACTGCAGGAACAAAGAAAATGAAATTTAGTTCTTCTTTCAGTTTTAATATCCTAAGACACAGATTCCAAAATACAGTATGTCACCAGCTGCATGCAACAACCACAGCAGGAGCTAACCGCTGCTTGCTCCTTGTTCCCCAGAGGGCAGTGACCAGTAACAGATGCAGAAAGAAAAGACTCTAAGAGCATTCCCCCAGTAACTTTCACAGCTCCTGGCAATCTGCAGTCTGGGGACTTCCTGAGCTGGAGGTTACATCAGCATCTTCCTGTTTAGTAGCCCTCAATGGACCTTTCTTTCATGAATTGTCTAATCATTTTTTAAACCTATATATATTTTGGCATATGAAACATCCTGTAGCAATGGATCCCATGACTTAATTGTGTGTTGTGCAAAATGAGTACTTCCTTTTGTTTGCTCTCAATCTGTAGCAAAACCAGGTTATCTGATGCCTTGGAGGTGCCGTGTTCAGAGAAATTGCTATTTCCCCCATTGCCTGGCCATTCTAAACCTCTGTCCCTGCTTAGACAGTTAGTGTCTCTTCCATATTTTACCACTCCCAATAACCTCTCTGCCTTTCCTAATTCTACGTTGATTTTTTTGAGTAGGTCAAAGGTTGGACTTGATGAGCTTGAAGGTCTTTTCCAACCTTAATGACTCTATGATTCTATTCTATGAAAAATACTAAAAATCTAGATAGGGCATTGAGTACACTGACATGTGGCAATCTTTTATTTAATTTTTCATTTTCTTCCTAATAATTTCCAATATTTTCTTATCCTTTTTCATTGGGTCAAAGTGTTGAGGTGCATTTTTAAGGAACTATTCATAAGGAATTTTCCAAACACTTTTCTCAGCTTTAATTTTGACTAACACCTTCAAAAAATAATTTATCACCAGATGACCTGATCAACTAATAACTCCTGGTCATTTCTTTATTTCAGCTATGAATATATTATATAGCACAGATTCCCAGCCCCAATGTCTGGAGGAAAGCACTAGTTCTCCTTCTAATGAAAAATGACAAAATTTATTTCCTCTCGGTTCTATTTGCTTCTCATTTCTATTTATTCTGTCTCTCCTACCAGTGCCTGAACACAAGACAGGTCAGGTCTTCAGCCTTGGCAAAGTAAAGGAAAATCAAACTTTCCTCCAGAGTGAACACCAGTGCAAATAACTCATTCAGCTTTTCTGCTGTGTCATTTTTCTTGCATGTGTATTTTACACATCTATTGGCTCTGCAGCTTCTCTGGCAGAATCTCTTCTCTGGAGAAAAAGAGGTTTTTTTCTTCAAGAGTTTTATGCTTTCAGTAAGTTGTTCCTCAAAATCTTCTTAGGTCTGCCTCATGATTTTGTATTTACATATGGTCTGGTTTTATATTTAACCAGTCAAGGTTATGCTCTTTTTCCACCTCCCATTTTCAGCCAGATGCTTTTTTATTTATGAAAGCCTCCCTTTGCTCTACTGTTTAACCATGCTGCTCCTTCTTGATAATGGTATATATTTACTCAAAGCCTCTAAAACAGCATAACAGCCCTAAGAAATATTTACAAGCAGTATTACTAACTCGTTCTATAATACAGTTATATATATACATTACTTTGAAACACTGGTTTTAAATGTAATGAAAGTATAAACAAGGCATTCTATTGCTTGTACTAGAAAAATAGCATTGTTATTAATTCTGGGGAGTGGTTTTAATGTTGACAGTGAAACACTTGCAACTACCTAACAAGAGGATTAGAGACCTGAGGCATACATCACCAAGAATGGAAACTCTCACATTCAGCATATTGATTCCTTGAGACTCTGCAAATGAAAAAAGGTGCCTTCCCTCACCTTCTTTGGTGAATTATTGATTAGCTCTGCCTTAAAAGTGCCCATTTCTCTCCACTGATTGCAGGGGGAGTTTGGATAATGAGCTCTTACATTGACATCTGTGCTGTAGATATTCAAAATTGGGCAACATAAATCCTGCTGAGAGGAAACTCAGTTGTGACACTTTTCTACTCACTATATGCTGGCAAAGAAGATGACACAGTGTGGGAGCAGTGACATTCTGTCACTACTATTAGAAGATACTTCTGTACTGGAGTGATGGTCTGTATCTTGTTACAGATTTAAAACACAGTGAATGCTCAAATCACACCTATATTTAACAAGGTGATGTAAACACACTGTGACCAGATTTAAGTCACTTGACTGCTGGACAGCCACCTGAAAGAAAGGTCTGTTGTTGCAGTGAACCCAGAACAATGTTCTGACAGTGACTTTCAGTAATGGATGGGTTTTTAACCAGTGTTAGGTGGAAACATGGTAGTGCTTATTTATTCTTGAATTGTAGAGCCTTGACTCCTTGATCCTCATGATTTTCTGGTATGCAGTCAGGGCAGAAGACTTAATTTATTGTCACTGATGTGGAATTTATATTATCACTTGTGGCCACAGCATTTATTCTCGCCATTGTGTTGGGAAGTGATCCTTGATCATTCCCAACTCCTTAGTGAAGCAGTGTAAAACAACAGTCAGCATGTTCTCTGTCAGCTTTTTCCAGCTGTAACTCTAACTCGAGCTGCTTTTGGCACTGACCTTTACCATTACTTGCAAACAAGGTCAGCATTCTTCTTGGGCCTTTTACGTTATGCTCTTATAGATCAATGTGCCTGTGGTTTTGCCTCCTAATGTCTGTCATGTTGGCAACAACTATACTTTTGGAGCCTAAGAATGGTAGTTTAGCAAGTGGTGAAATTGAGGAATATATCTTTTCTTATGGCCACTTTCCAGATACACTTCAAAGCCAGATCTCCCCAGGCTTCTACCATCAGAGACTGTGCACCCATGGAGACTAATAGAAGCTGAATGTCGCTGTAGAAATTGCTATATTAACTACTGTCCCATGGATTGTATCCTCTGTTGGATCCCAATTCTCCTCAAATTGAAAGCAGTGGCAGAACTCCAGCATTATTTATTTGTGGGGAAGGGTAAGTTTCACAGGAAACCCTGGACAAGCTTGTAAATAACTTGTCTGAGATAAATGAAATATGTCATTTGTCCCTAATGATCTCTCTCTGCCAGCACAGGAAGACAGAAAATAAAGCACTTTGCAACATATCTGTAGAAGTGAAGAAATTTTCTTGTCATCCTCAACAGCATCCACAAAATGCAATAGAACTGCTCCAGGTGTTAGCAGGTTCCAGCTGTCATTGAAAGTTTAAGGAGTTTCTCATGATCTGGAAGGCTTGGGAGGCATATGGAGCTGAAGGACTGGAGACATTTAGCTTTTTTAAGTATTTGAATCCTTTTACCTCTGTGGATCAACTCTGTAATTTTTAGTCTAGATGATTCCATGGAAACATTACCATTTGTGTCTTGTGCATTTTCTCATTGTTCTGCTTTTCCAGCATACCTAATCCAGGGGCTCTTAATAGCCTGTTCTCTGTTACATAAACACCCACTATAACATTAAGCCCAGTATCCAGTGCATGCAGTTCCTGCTTCTCTCTCATAGCATCATTCACATCAAACACAGCAAAGCAGGAGGCACAGGCACAAAAAGCAGGTCAGAAAAGGAAAGAAGAATACCTCAGAAGCCTATAAAATGACTAATGGCACCACTGATTCAAAAGCTAAAACTTGCCTCAGATCCACAAATACAACATCAACATTAAATAATATTGTGATATTAACTGCAACAGTTTTATGTGCTTGAACAATACTTTGGTCATGAATGGTCAGTGCAAATGTATTCGGCTTTGGATAAGGTTTTACGTATGCAACATTTTGATGTATTTAACATTTGGACAATTCTATTACTGCAATTACAATGGAGACACTGAGTCAATATTTGTGTCTTTGACAGATCAACTCTGAATTCCTGGTAAGAACATTTCCCACACTATTTCAGGATAATTTCAGATCATTTCAGGATTTCTAGACCATTCCTTAAACATATGCACACCTATGTCACTGGCATTGTACAGCCTTCACAAAAAGTGGTCCATGAACTTCCAGTTATTATAATTTGCTAATATCATTTAAAAAAGAGATGAGGCATTAAAAGAAATAAAGGACAATGAGCCAACATTTGTCAATCCTTATAGCATCATCAGTCACACAACAGAGGCACTTAAGTCACAGTATTTGTATTGGGTTTCTGTGACCAGATTTTGGTAGCAAGAGGCTACAGAGATGGCTTCTCTGAGAAGCTGCTAGAAGCTCCTGTGTCTGTTAGAGCTGATGCCAGATGGCTCCAAGATAGACCCACCACAGGCCAAGGCTGAACCCCCATCATTGACAGTGGTAGCACCTCTGGGATAACAGATTTAAGAAGGGATTAAAAAAACCCCGTGCAACAGCAGCTGCAGTCAGAGAGATGAGTGAGAATTTGTGAGAGAAACAGCTCTGCAGACTCCAGGGTCAGTGCAGAAGGAGGGAGTGGAGGTACCCCAAGCACTGGAGCAGAGACCATGGTAAGGCAGCTGTCCCCCTGCAATCTGCAGAGGTGCATGATAGAGCAGAGATCCACCTGCAGCCCATGGAGGATCCCACATCAGAGCAGATAGATGCCCAAAAGAAAGCTGTGACCCTGTGGGAAATGTGTGCTGGAGCACCTCCTGGCAGGACCTGTGGCCCCCATGGAGAGAGAAGCCCATGCTGGAGTAGGTTTGCTGGCAGGACTTGTGACCCTAAAGGGGACTCTTACTGGAGCAGTTCATAAAGAATCACAGAATCAGTCTGGTTTGGAAAGACCTCTGAGATCATCAAGTCCTAACACCTAACACCACCATGTCAACTAGACCTTGGCACTAAGTGTCATGTCCAGTCTCCCCTTAAACAAAGAAGAAAGACTTAAAGAACTGCATCCCATGGGAAAGACTCATGTTTGAGAAGTTCATGGAGGACTGTCTCCCATGGGAAGGACCTCACGCTGGAACATGGAAAGAGTATAAGGAGTCCTTCCTGTGCGGAGGGGCAGAGATAACATGTGATGCACTGACCACAACCCCTACTCCCTGTCCCCCTGTGCCACTGAGAGGGAAGACAGTAAGAAAATCAGGAGTAAAGTTAAGCCCAAAAAGAAAGGAGAAGGAGAGGGTTATTCGTTAGTACAACACTTGTCTTCTGGAGCAACTGCTACATGCACTGAAGTCCTTCTTCTTGGGAAGTGGCTGCACATTGCCTGCTGTTGGAAAGTAGAAAATAAATTTTTTGTTTGCCTGTGATTCTGCACATGGTCTTTGCTTTTACTTTATTAAATTGCCTTTATCTGGACCCATAAGGGGTTTTCCATCTTATTTTCTCCCCCACCCCACCAACCTGCTGAGGAGAGCAGTGGCAGATCAGCTTGGTGGATGCCAAGCATCCAGCTAAGGTCAACCCACCATGGTATTTTACCATGTGCAATATTATTGCTGATCCTCTCTCCAAGCAAGTAAGCTAAGCTCAGAAGTTGGATGCAGTCCAAATCTTTCCAGTTTTAAACAAACTTCTCTGGTTTGCCCTATTATTTAATAAAATGTTCCCAAAACAATGGTTTTGTAAGCTATAAACAAGTCAGGCATTTAAATAATTAAGTTTGAATGGAGGAAGAGAATATGTGAAAAGCTTGTGTCTAAAGTCAGTCAAACTGACAATAGTTGTAAGTTTTACTGCTCAGAGGAACTCCCAGCTCCTAAACAAGATCAAAGTCCACTTATGCCAAATGATCTCAGCGTCTCTGCCCTTTACACTTTCCAGTTCTGCAATGGGCAGAAGTATGAAGATGAACAAACTAAAATCTTATGCATTGGCAGCTCTTATAGACCACAAGATTTAGAAATATATTAGCAAGCTTTTAGTTTGTTATTTTCCCATCCTCCTCTTTGATCCAATAGAGAGAACATGTTGCTGGGGTGTACCCAGAGCTGAAGAATAGCCTTGACTGCCCCTTTTAACCCCACAGAGCACCCAGGGACTTCCACTGGACTTTGACCAGTGTCAGAGAAGCCACAGGGATATTTAGACATTTTATGAGGAACAATCCATTCATTTGGAGTCTGTATTGTAGAAAGAAGTCTTTCCCAAGAACCTCATCTCTCCATCCCATCAGACTGCCTGTCATCAAAACCTGGGAGACTGGCAGTGCCAAGCCACAGCCACAGTTCAATTCAAGGCAGAAATTATGACAGTGAAGATAAGATGACATTAGTATTTTGTGAACTACAAAAGGAGTATGTGATGGAGCATTTCTTAAGCATGGCTTGCAATTGCCTTGGCAATGGAATTGGAATCTTTTCTGTTTGCAAATAAAGAAAATTTACCCCAGTGGAACAATCTACATAAATTCTTCTGAACAACACAAGAACCACATTAAGGACCTAAAATTGGTCTTATACAACGTAAGGTGCTGTGCTGGCACTTTACCCAGAGATGAGCATCACTGCAGGGCAGATTTCGGCTGTGGTATGTATTTGCCTATCTAGCATCTAAAGATCTGGGCAAAGCATTCTGCACACAAATATATACCTCAGGAACAAGAAGAGGGAGAAAAGCACTAGTTCCTCTTAATGCATGTAGCAGTCATTTGGGAAATCCCCCCAAGGACTTTGCTTTGAAAATTATTGGGCAAACGTGTCTGAGAATGTGCATTTCAAGAGTGCTGTTAGAAGTGAAACTGCATCCATCAAAAGGAACTGGTTTCCTGTTTCTATTCTTCTTACCTTTCATTTTTCAGATGTGTAAGCTAGATAACAAAAAGCCATTCCAGACCATTTTAGGCATTGCTGGGATGAGGTAAGGTTGTTATCTATTTGAAGGAGAATCATTTTTCATTGTCTGCTGGTATAAACGGGTAGAGACCTTTTTTCTTTCCCCTCACATCCAACTGACATAAAAATCTTAACATTCTCCAAAGAGCAGTATGGAATGTAACTGTTCCATTTGCTTTAGCCCATGATGAAAGCAATAGGGATTGGTGACTATAGCTGTGCTTTTCCTTGAAAAGTTAGAGTGTACAAATTTTATGTTAATTTCATGCATTTTCATATGTTTATTCAGTTTTGCAATGCACGAGGAGTGTAAACTCAAGACAACAACTACCTGATCTGAAATTTTGACTATTCTTACAACAGAAGATTGTTATAACTGGGACAAGGATCTTAATTTCATGCCATATTTAAAGATGGTTCTCAGAACCTATATCCCAACCATTACATTATAAGACTGGATCTGCTTCTCTCAGTGTATTCCCAGCATTATCTGCACCTTTTACAGTATCACCCATACAAATGTTGAGCCAATTGAACACTAGTTAACTGCATTATTTCTCATGGGGAGTTGGCTAACAACATCAGCAGCTCAAGGCAATCCAATTCTGAATTATGTAAAATTACTTGAGAGAAAAGTCAATGAAAAATTGGCGCATTTCATCATCATTGTGCATTTCTTAATTCTCCAGGCTGTTCTCTAATCAGTCTTTTTAACCCACGTGTCTTTCAGAATCCAGACTAAACTAGCCCACTGCTTCTGGGTCTTGCAAATAAATTTCTCTTACAGTCAACAGGCAACTGAACCAATTGCATTTTGTGAGATGTAAAAAATCCTCATTCTGGAATACCAAGAACAATTAGGCAAGATAAATTCACACTCATTGCACAGCACCAACTTTTCTGATGAAGTTTCTCATATAGGAAGCAACATGACTGCTAATTTTCATGAAAAATCCAACCACCACTGTAATTTATTAGTATAGAAACCCCCTCTTCTCAGAGGAATGACAACTCACCTCATTCCTCAAACCACTCATGTGAATTTCTCAAACTGCTCAGGCTGTTTTCAGAGCTGAATTGTACTTTTGAGTTCTAAAATTTACATAGACTCATTTTTCAGGGAAAATGTATTTGTGGATTAATGAGCCCAAGGCTGGCTGCATCAGGCTGTGAGTGAAATGGATATGCTATGTGCAATCTACTGTTTCTCATTCCAGGATGAGGCCACTGGATTTAACCACACTCACATCATGCAGCTTTATTGGGAAAACAGGTTTTGTCAAATCAGCAGTTTTTAACTGATCTCAAAAACTTTGTGGTTGTTTTTGCAGTTAATATCTTTGATGCAAGAACAAAGGTGAAGTTTATTAAAAATATAAACCTGTGTAAATATTTCTAAAATCCAAATTTAAATTGGGCAGATTTCCAAAAGTACTCACTGACTGCAATGGGAAAGTGAAATGCTTGGTTTTCTTGAAAACATGCCATTTCTCAAGTAGCCCAATTCTGGGCTTCTCCTTGGACTTCTGAAAGTGTCTTACAGCCTTTCACACTTCAAGACCAGAGGGGAAAGTTTTGATCAGCTCCTAAGACAGTTAACATAAATTCACCCATTGAGTCCCATGTCTAACGTAAAATTGTGTCAGTGATCTAGGAAACTGCTCAAGCACAGCCCAGCAACCAGACACTGATTTACAACATGAAAAGCCATGGGGGTTTTTCAATCCATCACTTGAGGACATGGTCCTCACAAGCTGTTGAGTGGCTCCACACCAATCCTGCCCTTCCCTTTCATTATTCAACATATTACAAAGTGCTCTTCAACCAAAGTCTTAGGCTTGCAACTGATTGTCTTCCACTAAAGATTGCCTCAACACAGTGTGGCACAGCAACAAGCCACAGAGCTATCCCTTAGCAAGTGCAAAATTAACAAATATTATACTTGGCAGGATTTTTAGTAAACTCTCACTGGCCTCAGCTCTGCCTCAGGACTGGCACAGATCTTTGCACCTGCATCCAGTCAACTTACAGCAGTGCAGATCTGGCACAACACAGTTTTGCTAAATCAAGTATTGTTAAATTACACAGCATCTATTTATTTGATTCCATTTGTCATTACACAAACAGCCACCTTTTGGAACAGCACTTGCAGCATGACTCCATCATCTCCTAGATTTTCTCAAGACAAAAAAAGAGTAAAAATAATATGTCCTCTGCAGCTCTTGCTCAGGGATTTGCTTTGGCATGGCACTTACTTCCCCAGTCCCTGCCAAATGTCAGAACGTTTGGAGAGAGAACATTTCATTCTTTGCCATAAAAACAAAGCAACACAGAAATAAAGGAGCAGTTAAGGGAGAAGCCTGCTATCATCTCACCTAGAGCACACCGTGATGAGGAGCAGTTGGCTGCAGCACAGCCTTCCAAATCTGGGACAGCTTTCCTAACACAAATATGTAACCCTGAAGAGACTGTCACAGGAGTAAGCCACAGTGGGTTTATTATTATTTATTTTCTATTTTACTAAGATGCTTTGCTCATTTTGAGTTCACATGGCACCACCTGGATAAAAAAATATCTTAGAAACAATCACCGGGTTTATATTTCCTCTTCTTTTCAAAGAAACTAATGTAAAGAACAGCATCCCTCTGGCCTGCAGGCACCTCTCCAGCCGGCAATTACAATTGAAAAGAATTACAGCTGCAATCTAGCTGAAGAAATTGTCTTATCTGCTCCACGAATGCACCCTTGGGAGGATTCTTAAATGCTATTTTATATCCCCGGAGAAGAGTAACGCAGAGACAATGATGAAAAAGGCATCTGTTTTAGATGTGTGGAGTTCCAACCACTAACGTGGGCCGTGTGATCTATGCCTGTGGATAGTATGACTACTGCTCATTAAATTTTTATCACAGGTTGCTCCATATCTTATTCAGTGCGTGGAAGCTCAAATGAGACCCAAACACAGTAAGTCTGGAACCTCCAGAATAGGTGCTTAAAAGCAGTGGAGGGATAAGCCATAAAATTTGTCCCATTTATGAAAAAAAGAAGAAAGTCTTCTAATTCATCTGACTGCTGCCAGCTATGTCTTCCTGTATGGGAGCAGCACAGGTAGTATTTCACCAATATGGACTCTCCCAATGACAAGTAAGACAGGAGATACATTCTGAAAATAAGTTTCCAAGAAATCGATCTAGAAAATGTTCAAGAGAATTTTTCACTAACAACTCTCTTTTCAAAATACATCTCTATTTTTGTAAGGCAAAGTACAACAGAACCAGTCTGGAAGAACTGAAACTTTTACGTTTCTAGAGAGGCACAGGTGTGCCAAGGCCTTTACTGCTTCCCATACTGCCACGCTGGCAAGGAGTTGGTGTTGCATGGGAGATTGGGAAGAGACACAGCCAGGACATGTGACCCAAACTGACCAAAGGGATATTCCATACTATATGACATCATGCTCAGTATATAAAGTGGGAGGAAGAAGGAGGAAGGGGGACACGTTTGGAGTAACAGCTTTTGTCTTCCCAAGTAACTGCTAGGCATGATGGGTCCCTGCTCTCCTGGAGGTGCTGAACACCTCCTGCGTATGGGAAGCAGTGAATTAATTCCTTGTTTTGCTTTGCTTGTGTGCATGGCATTTTCTTTCTCTATGGAACTCAAACTATGAGTTTTTCTTGCTTTTAGTCTTCTGATTCTCTCCCCCATCCCACTGGTGGGGGAGTGAGTGAGTGAGTGGCTGTGTGATACTTAGCAGCTAGCTGGGGTTAAACCATGACAACAGGTTAAATTAAGTCTTCTTATAGAGTCATCTTCCAGCATCTCTGGTCCTCAACTGCTTAGCTCTTGCTCTTCATGCTTTTACAAAAGCATAAGGTGCATGCGACCTCATTGTCCTTAAAGCAATGACCCCAATCAGGATTCAGGCACATCTAACTATCAACTCCTTATCTTTTCAAAATTAGCATTCTTGAGTTAGTCCACCCAATTTTAATAAATCTTAAGGCAGATTTAGGTGGTTTAATCCCAAACCCAAAGAATAAACAGTAAGAAACAGTTTAAATGCATGTTTACTTAGTGGTTCTAAAAAAATCATATTTAGGTCCCAAGATCCAGTTAGACAGCCAAAACACATTAAAGCAAGGTGGCACTTTCTGTTTAATTTGTCATAGACTTGGGCATAGAGATGGAAATCATTTGTTCTTCAAACAACCCCCCCATGCATGCAGAGAGACCGGTTTTACACATATCATCTTCCAAAATAGAAGGTTCTAAATCATCTTTCATCCCAGCCCCCAAAAGGCATGGAGAAACAACAGCACTCTCATTACATACCCACCTCTAATCCCACACGTCTAGTCAGTAGTGTTAATGATCTTCAAAGGCGTGGATTGTGAATAAGTCTAGACATGCTAGAAAGGCAGTCCTGGGAAACAGAGTGCTAAGAATTGGCAAGAACTGATTAAATGAATGAACTGTTTTGAGGTGCACAGAGCATCTGCCTCATCATTGACTTCAGTTGAAGATATAAGTACTTGCACTTCGTTGAAGTCAGGAGACATACAGCAATTTGAAGCTGAGAAGTTTACCACAAACTGGGCCTGGCCTAGGGACTCAGAATATACTGGTCTCTTTGTCACCCATCCGAGGCATGGGCTGAGAAAAAACCATACCTGTGTCTGCTCTGTGCCGTGAAGCACAGTGCAGAGATCTCTTCACTGGCATCAATCCCTTCTGAATGCTGTTGTGGAGATACAGCTTCAAAAGCCATATCAGTTTGATGCTGTGCCCAAGCTAATTAATGAGCCTATGAGCAGAGCTTATTAGCCTAGTTTCAGTCCTGTGCTGACTCAACTAAAATATTTCCATACATGGCACCTGCATGAACTCTGACGTTGTGGGCACCTATTCCAATACATCCTGCTTCACACACGTGTCTCATGTCCCAGATGATACCACGCAGGAACTGGAAGAAAAACAATGGAAAGCTGTTTTTGAAGATATAAAGGGCTTTCACGTTCACTGTTTGCTAAACAAATACTATGTAGACAAAGAGCAGAGTTCTGCACCTGTCATGAATGAGGAGTATTTTCTAAAACCTATGCCTCCGTATTTTAAAACAGAGGATAAAATTCCCTGCTGCTTTCTGCTACTGTTCTTACTTTAATATACATTCTCTGCATGACATTTCTCTTAAATATTTTTGGGAAGATGATGACATGAATTTAACTTGAGATTAACATTGCAATTTTTGCTACATATAACCAAAGACCGTTGGTTTGAGCCATTGTGCTATAATTCAGGATATATCAGACTATTTTCAAATTCCACAACATATTTCTTGCACGACCCAGAAGAATACACAATCTCTTTGTGCCTGTCTTTCCATCCATAAAATAATGAAAATAACATTCTTTTGTCTTCTCTGTGTTGCCTTTTTTGGAGTGATTATACAGAACCTATTGTAACAGGTCTCAGGTGCTATAGTTAGGGTTTCTCTAGTGGATAACAGCCACACAAAACACAAATAAAATCCTTCCAAATGGCCTTTTCATAGGGATTTCTCACAGTGGCACTATGAAAAAAATATAGAGCAACTCAATGCTTTAGTTTTTCTTAAAGAAAATTGACAACCCTGAAACTCACTCGTTAAAATGACATGCAGTTGTTTTTGAATACTCATCCAAAACTATATTATTTAAAAATTCTGCATTGTAAATACTTGTCAGGACTGAATTTGTTGTCCAGCTCCACAAAGACAGCAGATAAGACAAAGCAGATGAGAAAACTGAAACTGTGGATAGAATATTGATTTTGAAACATAAGAAGAAGCAAGAGAAAATATGATATACTACCTTAGCTCGAAAGAAAAGACACAGGTATCTCTACATCTTTCAATAAAAGAGAGCAGAAGTTTGTTTGTATGGATTCATATCCTGGTCAGAAGTGTTTCCCAATGGCTTCATGTTTCAGCACCTCTTGCTCTTGGCATATGTCGTGTCAAAGTGACACCCATTTGTGTGCACATAAAGAAATGCATTAAATTATTACATTTGAACTTAAAATAGACAGTTGTCAATGTTTTGGGGATACAAACAGTCAAATTACACACTTTGACAAACAAATACAGTTCTACAGATCATTCACACAAAACACCTAGGTCATTTGAACAAGCTCCAATGTATATTGACAACTTTTGGGGACGTGGTTCTACCAGCTGCACCCAGACACAGAGACCTGCTGCTTTTAACTTACTTAGGATTATACCAAATCACTGATGCTTTTGTCTCATACAGAAAGAATTTAAAAATAACAAAACTGAGCTCTGTCGTCAGCTAAAACAGAGTCTTCAGACTGAACTAGTTCAAATGATATGATACTTCCACTGAATTTAGCTCTCATTCTATTTTTAGGTAAACCACTTCATACAATATTCAAAACATAAAAATATGATCAAATTAGAAAGTTAAGCACACCATGTGGGAAGCCAGAAAACATGGGTTACATTACCAGGTGAAGTTTATTTCTGTCTCCTTTCCTATTCAGTCATTCTTACTGTCTTCTGCTGTGCTATATTCTGCCAAGGATACACTTGCTAACCAACAGTAATGAAGTAGCAATAATGGTAAGTGAACATAAGAAAGAATCAAAATTAGTGTCATTGTTATCAAATTAATTAAGCATAGCATTGGACAGAGGGACCTAATCCAAACACATGGTTCCATCAGATTTAAGCCAGTTGAAAAGTTAGACTGATTTTATTATGATTTGTCTGAACACTTTGTTTTGAAACATTTGTATTTGGAATGGGCTTGTGTTACAGAAAACAGTAACACAACCCTGTAACTCCTCAGGATCTCTTCCTCTTTTTTCTTCTTATTTGCTCAACACAATGATACTAACTCAGGGCCCACCCTAGGCTTGTAAGTGTAGATATCCTGACTCTTGTCTTGACTTTCTCTTGTCAGGCTCTTATTTTTCACCTCTGTAAACAGAGTTCTGCTGGCCAGGGTGAACTTGAATTCAAAAACATATCAGATTTTTCCTACTCCTTCTTTGTATAGTCAGCATCTCTGCAGCTCTATTCATGTCTTCTTAAGCTTTGCTTTTGTCTGCCTGCCCCACTTCTCCACACCTCCTGGGACAAGCAGAGCATCAGCTCTACTCAGCTCTTTGTCAACAACCAAAAGCAGCAGGTAAAGCTCTTTATCCCTAAGCTCTCTTTTAAGAACAGGTCAGGATAAGGCAGGGAAGAAGGATGCCTTCTGTAGGTGACCTTGCTAAGCCTGGAGACAAAACCTAAAGACAGTTGGAGGCAAAACCCAAAGACATTTAGAGACAAGCATGAAGGACAGCAGTGGAGTATGTTCGTAGGCTCTGGGGAGAAAAAGGTTTAGGGGAAAAGCTTTCCTGACCTTCAGAGAGAAAGTGGAGTGCAGTTGAGGAGGTGTGACCCTAGAAGAGGCTAAAGGGCACAGCTGAGGAAGGCACTGGGACAAATGAGCAAAACTGTCCCAGAATCTTGGGGCTGTGCACGTGTAATATAATGCCCACAGGAAAAGGTCCAATTTGGACTCTAGAAAGCAGCATCATTCAGATCAGCAGATGTAAGAGATGAGACCAGCTGCAGCACCCCAGGACCACCTCTCAAAGTATCTGAAAATATTAACGGTATGTCTCTGGTACACTAGAAGGAGCTGCAGATATCTGAAACTTCAAAGAAAATAAAGAACTCAGTGTCTCTTCAAAAAAACAGATGATTGTTTTAGAACATCTGACTCAAGGATTTTAATCTCTGAGCTGGCCATACCAAAAATTGCCAGCATTTACAATACCAAGAATTGCAATAACCTTTCAACCCAGTATCAAGTACCTAGCGCTTGGTATTTTCCCAGCTTTGTAGTTTCTGCTTTCCTTCTTCTCTACTGGACTTCCCTTATTGCATCAATACTGGCATTTTCAAGCCCAGCTGGGGAACTCTGATCCTCTGCTATGTCCCTGAAAGTGATCACTCACCCCAAGAAGAAGGTCAAGCTTTTTTTTCCCCCAAAGGAAAATGTGGAACATTTTTCTTCCTGAAGAAGTCACAGCCTAAGGGGGAGGGGAGAAAGAAAATTTGCCTCAATACGTAACTAAGTCAAATTGAAAACCTCAGAGTAATAATTTCCCATTATCACACAACTGTGAGAAGCACCAGACCTGAAATGGGGCTGCTGTAAGAGGGAGAGACAGGAAGCTGCAATGAGAAGCAAACAAGCCTTTCAGCTGGCGATGCAAAGCATGAAAAGAACGATCTAGAGCTTACTGCAATCAGAGTCTTTCCAACAACTGTGAGCTTTGGACTCAGCACACCCAGACATTTTTGCCAAAGTGAATAATGCTGCACTCTGTTACAAAATCATGAAAACCAACTAGACATTGCTGATTGTAAGAGATGAAGAAAAGATAATGGCAATTAACCACACAGAAGAGATCAGCTTCTGTGGACAAAACAGAAACTGAATTGGCAGCAGCTCGCTCAGAAATGTGCTACAGATGTACTTCAGCATTGGGCTGCTGAGATTCTGTCACAATTGGCTTTTTGGAAATAAAACAAATCAATAACTAAGAAATTACACTCCACATCAGGTTTAGGGGAATTCCTCTCCCTGTGTGTGGGAAGAATATACAATCATCTCATGCTGGTTTGGGATTTCTAAACACAGAATGAAATGCCACTCATATCATAATACTTGCAGAGTGGAATTACTGTTTAGTGTCATTTTCGAGCACATGACAACGGTATTAACAAGACAGCCATTACCACTGGCTAAGCTCCATTTGAAGTCTTTCTTTTTAACTGCCTAACAGTGGCATGTTATTTCATATTAATTAGCAGCATCAAGCAAATGACAGTCCATGGAACAGGTTCAGGATAGGTGGGGGGCTGAAAATAAACAGCTTTATATACAACCAGCAATCATTACTTACATGAGATCACCCCCCAAACCATAATAACATACCAAATTTTCAGAAGAAAAAAGTGAAGATGTAATTGTCACTTATGGATAAATGTGTTTTGGTTTTAAGAGAGCCTGAATGACTGTAAGGGATTATGTCAAATCACATTGCAGCTGTAATATTTAAAAAGCTCTAGCTGCAATGTTCTAGATTATAAATTACATTTGATTTCATTTCTATCATTCTGAATGGATTATGATTGAAATGAGTATGTAAAGTAATTGCCCATGCACACCATGCACCACCCTCCTCCGCCCCTAAAGCTCTTGTAAACAAAACAAGGTAACTCAAGGGAATATTCAGGGAAGAAAAGTTAGTAAATGAAAAATACACCCTTTTGTCAGTGTCTGTAATTTTTCTGTATTCTTTTGCAGCTAATATCTGCAGCATCTTTCATTAGCAGAACTGTCGCTGTCTGGAGCTATGGGTTGTGGAAACTAATTATTGTGTTTCTCCAATAAAAACTTCTGTTCTAAAGAAATTCATTCAATTGCCACCTATTTTGTACTGATTTACTCTCATCATCATTTTTAGAAAATTCTGCCATGCCCAGTGAATGCAGATATATATTCATGAAATCCACCTGCTCTCTTTACTTCACAATAGAACTGATTTGGCATGTGGTTGCTGTTCTATTTGAAGGTGTCACCATGCTTCATACATCGCATGATAAACACCTTCAAAACCCCTTGGCTTTCTGTTTGCTTTGTTTGAGGGGGAAGAGGGGAGAGGGCTCAGCACTCAGATGAGAGCCAGGCTACAGGCTGATTGACAGTGTAATAAAATATCCCAATCTTCCTTTGTAATCTTGCACAAAATAATGTAAGTTGGCATTACTTCACCAAAATGAAAGCTGTGACTCTTGACACGGCAGTCCCTGCTGCCGCATGCAGACAAGATACTTTGGGGCTGGGAGGTCTAGCACTCAGTGTGCTGCTGCTTTGCTAGAATAGGATTTCCATAGGTACAAATATTAATATTAATACAAATTTTTACTAACAACATCAGAGGAAAAAACACAGCAGAGGGAGAATGCTCAGTCTTTAGGCTACAGCTTGATTCCTAGCCCTAACCTCAGTGATGAGCATGAACAGACAAGGCAGACTCCTTGATGAGCATGAACAGACAAGGCAGACTGGTCTGCCAGGGCAGAAGGGTCTGGTACCTGTGAGAAAGTGTCATTGAGGTATTTGTCATTCACTTAGACAGACAATGTGACACCCATGGGAGAATCTCAGGGATTATGGAAAGCTAGTGGTGGGTTTTAACAGCAGTAAGAAGTTTGAAGAGATAGTAGGAGGCTTTTCAGCAGATGCTCAGATCGCTCTTCTAAGTGACTGCTCCCTATTCTTGACCCCCTTTTGTTCAGGTTTCACATACCCTTAACCACCCCCTAACTCAAACCACCTGCCATTACAGGAGCTCACAGCTGTGTTGCATGTGGCTGTATCTTCTCCACATCACCCACGGTGGGTGAAGGCACCTGCAGTCAGAGAGCAAATGGGGCATCTCTGCCCATGGGAATGTCAGTCAGGGGCCAAAAACACACAAAAGAGAGTTAGCTCATGGGGCACTTTGTTAAGAGATGGTCTGCAATTCAATCTGGACCTGAAAAGCTGTGGGCTGGGTGATCTAGCATCCAATTTCCCTTGATAAGGGGATAATCCTGAAAAGCTGTGGGCTGGGTGATCTAATATCCAATTTCCCTTGATAAGGGGATAAATATATTAAGGTCTCTCAAACTTCCATTCTTCTGTATCAATCATGAGAGTCCTACACATGACTAAAGCACTGGCAACTTCATTGGAAATACCAGTATTGCCCTCATGGATGCAAACCAAGAAGCTATTCCCATCTCAAGAAGGTTCTTTCTGCAGTCTTCAACTTACTGATCTGTAATGCTTAGCAGAACACACATGGATAATGTGCTCATTTCTGTTAAAGCAAGTGACAAAAATGCAAAATTAATTTAATAGCTAAAAGATTTTTTTTTATTAACTTCATTGGAAATACCAGTATTGCCCTCATGGATGCAAACCAAGAAGCTATTCCCATCTCAAGAAGGTTCTTTCTGCAGTCTTCAACTTACTGATCTGTAATGCTTAGCAGAACACACATGGATAATGTGCTCATTTCTGTTAAAGCAAGTGACAAAAATGCAAAATTAATTTAATAGCTAAAAGATTTTTTTTTATTAAACTTGCTATAGCAAGTGACAAAAATGCAAAATTAATTCAATAGCTAAAAGATATTTTTTTTTTATTAGACTTGCTGTTGTATACATTTGTTACGTGCTGTATAAGTTTGTTTCCATGACTCATGATTGTTTTGATGCCACAGTTTGACATATCATTTTGATCATATCAACACATGCAATCCCACATGTGTACAGTGATTACTATAAAGAGCCTTGAGATGGAACGAGTGTGAACATGTTAACAGACTACATGGAATGATCTATGGCTACATGAGAAAAGTGTGATTTACATGATACAAGAGACACTTTCCCAGCCTCGGGAATTTTCAGAAGAAAAGTGTAACTAAGACTTTCATGGTACTTTTATTTTCTAATTCCTAAGATTCTTCTTTTGAGAGCTTGTCCACTTTTACAGCTATACCAGTTGGTTTAACAGACAATAATAACTCTCCCCATAAGACATCCAGCTAGATAAAATCGGACCCAAACAATAGAAAACAGAAATTATTATTTTTTAATAATGCTATAGATAGGAAAACTAAGGCCAGTTATATATATCAATGCAATGCATACAAGTGGGCTAAAAGAGCCATGTCAGAGATATCTGTCCAAATTGCATTTCAACCACACCAGCTTTTGCAGATTCTCAAAAAACTCCTTTCAAGAACCTCAAACACTCCACCTAATTAATGTGATAGCCAAATTTGCCTTCCAAGAGTGGCTTCAAAGAGAGGGTATGGATGTTCTTGCTCAAAGAGCAGGATCCTGGGGAAGATTAAGTCAAGTCCATATTCAAACAGCAGCAGATAGGTCATTAGGGGCACCACCCAAATAGAAAGCTGTCCTTTCATGTACTTCAAGCATCTTTTGAACCAGTCACTGAATCTATCCAGGCTTCAGTTCTCTCCCCATGAAAGGCATATACAAGAAATTCCCACCATACATGTCAAGATTGTGTAGGAATTGGACTTGTAGAAAGACACCTTCCAGGACAACCTTGGCAGAGCATCAGGCCATGCTTTTCTCAAGCCACTGAATAAAAAGTGGACAATGACACACTTTTTTAGGTAATTTGTATTAATGGTAGTTTATGCTAGTATTAGCAAGACTTGGAATGCTCTTATTTTTTTCTTCCCCATATATTTTTTGCTGTGGCAATGTCCATCTAAATCCCAAATAAAAGTACAGTTCCACTTCTTCATTTTTGCTTTACTCTCACTGAGAATGGTCTTAATGTCAAGTGACTTACACTGCAAAACTAATACTTCTGCTCTGACACTTTGCACACTACAGAAAAGCAGTGGTGCAAGGTAGCCCAAAGAGACAGGGGCAGTGATCCAGTGCTCTATAAAATTAAGAGTACAATGGTGTGAGAAATCTCCTGATTGGGAAATCATCATGGAAATTTCTTGGATAAAACAACTAGTTATATATACTACAGTACAAAGTGGAAGACACCCATTTTTTAATGTAAAATTGTCCTCTTTCATGATTGTTAAAACTGGCTGTTAAGAGTTCTCTATCATTGAATTATTTTCCTTAGCAATAAGCTTGATTTTTGGCTATTATGTTCCCTGCTGTGCTCAGTTTGGATACTGTGTGACTGCTGATTTATCTCTTAGTAAGTGTCTATATCAGTGTTTCTCATCAACAGATTTCAATGCTAGGGGCTGCCACAGGAGACAATGGGAGTGAGGTGAGGGTCAGTGTGAGGTGTGTCCACTTTTGTCAGAATTCAAATTAAAGAAAATCTTGCTCTCTTACATCCTCACATAGCTTCATCCTTCAAACAGCAACTGCTTTCCAAATTCACACCAATAAAGATACAGATCGAGTATAGGATTGTTGATTTTTTAAAAAAAGGCAAAAAAAAAAGGCATGAAAGTAAGAAGAAGGCAGAAAATCCATTCACTTCACAGAGTCCTGTGGAAAGCCTGAGCAGGCTGTTCTCTGCTGAAGCTGCTGCTGAGGAGCAATAACACATCTGTCTACTCTACACACTTTTGTAGCCCCCCCATCCCAGAGTATTCAAGTATGTGACATGCTCACAGTATGCCTGTGAGGCAGAAACATCCTGCTCTCTCCATTTTCCAGACAGAAGCAAAAGAGTAAGTGATTTGTTCCAAGTCACATGGGAAATCTGTGAGAATCAAGGAATTAAACTCAAAGCTCTTCAATCTTCCTTCATCTCTGACTGCATTCATGTACAGTGCAGAGCTAAGCACACATGGGTTAATAGCACATTGACTTACACTACCTCTGGTCCTCAATGAAAAGTGTTTCAGCAAACTTATTTCCTACTGGCCCTAAATAAAATGGCACCAGACTCATCTGCTTCCCTAATAATCTAATAAGAGGAATCATATTAGTTAGCAATACCATGAGTTTTATATCATTTATAAGGGTAAACTGAGCACTGGAAATGATGTGGAGATTCAGCAACATCATAATCACAAACATCAACTTTGATTTGCCTTTGAACCAAAGAGGAAAACCAAGTTCAAATGTAACAGAGATGTGAGTTTAAACATCCTTGGAACATAACTAACACATGTCACATTTCTGCTTCAACTGCAACAGCTCTGTTACGGAAGACTCCTGCCTTCTGCTGCCAACAATGTTGTGTGAATACTAAAAATGCAGAACTGGGAGATGGTCTGATACAGCCCATTCGTGTGACATTCACATTTCATCCTGATAATGCTGCTCCTTCCATTGATGTGGGAGCTTCTAACAGAGATGGCAAGGAAAGGTACATAATATCAGCTCAAGAGGTGAGTCAGATAACTGCCATTTCAGTCATACAAAGCACTGCCTTGAACATGAATCCAGGAAGCACAAAAGCAGCACATCACAGGCTTCACTTCCATATGCTGGGTGAGGCTGGACTACAAGGCCAGCAACAGCATCACTGAAATTGATTGTGAAACTGAATTCTCAAATACCTTCTCAGTTCATTTTAAAGGTCTCTTTTATCCTCACTAAATTAAGCATAATTTCTGGTAAGAAGAATGTATATAAATTATTATAGCTAAGTTGGAGACAAATGGATCTTAGGAATCGCAGTGATTCACAGCCGAGACTATAAATTTGGTTGTCCTGATTCTTGTACCATCAGCGAAGAGTCAGCTGAGACTCAGACAGAGGGATGGATCTGACACTAACACTGGCAGATTTCCAGCAGCCTCATATTCTCTGGTATCTCTGGATCTGTCAACTGACTCCATCCTTACTGTGAGTGCTCCCAGGACAGGGATCTTACAGGGATACCTCACTACTCTAGAAAGGGAATGGTAAATCAACAAATACAAAAGTTTGCCTCCAATTTAACCATGGGAATAGAACCCAAGAACAATAGGCTGAGGCAGCTACTCCTGGCCAGCCATGAATGCCTCATACCCACAGACAAGGGCTTATGCAAGAAAGTATTTCTTCTTGGAGACAGTACTGTCAGTGAAAATAAGGACACTTGGAAAAAAAATCCTCTTTTGGATAAAAATCTTACTGGAAGGCTAAAATAAATTATTATATTCAAAAGTATTCAAAATATGCCAGTATTTTAGGGTGTGCTTGTGTTCATGTGCAAAGTCTTGCTCTGATTTCTTAGAGCAAGACTCTCTCTATTTAAAGTTTTACTGAGATTTTAAAGTTTGCTCAGAGCTGCTCTAAAACTGTCTGGTTGGACTGTGCCGAGTCATCCACCTTGAAATGTTTCACAGCCATAAATTCAACACAGCTCTGATAACAGCCAAGGAGGTTTTGATTTCTGTCCAGCCTCCTGCCCATCTCCATGCTCAGCCATGCAGCAGCACAGCAATCAGACTTCTGGCATTACCAACGTACTTCCTCCTTGTCAGCCACTCCAGCATCTCCAGAGCAGGTGAGTGTCTCCCTTTGACAGCAGCAGCTAAGAAGCCAGAAGCAGAAACATGGAATCTGACATACAGAAAGTACCTGGATCTACAACTGTCTCCAGCTGTCTGAAAGGGGGTTGTGGAGAGGTAGGGGATGGTCTCCCCTGCCATGCCTGCAGGGAGAGGACTAGAGGGAATGGTCATAAGCAGAGACAGGGGAGATTCAAAGTAGAATCGTCAAGGTTGGAGGAGACCTCTAAGATCATCAAGTCAAACCATTAACATGCCACTCTGCTGTAAGTCCTAAACCCTAAACCATATCGTCCAGCATCAGATCCAGACACCTCTTGAATGCTTCTAGGGATGCTGACTTCACCACTTTTGTAAATGATAAAGTGGAAGCCTGCTTTATCACTCACACTGAGTTGGCTGCTTGCTTCCCTGCGCGGCCTACCCCCGACAGAGACCTCCAAGATCATCAAGTCCAACCATTAACCTGTCACTCTGATGTAACCCCTAAACCCTAAACCATATTCTCCAGTGTCAGATCCAGATGTCTCTTAAACACTACCAGGGATGGTGATTCCACCACCTCTGTGGGTATTCCATTCCAGTGCCTGAACACCCTAACAGTGAACATTTTTTTCCTAATATCTAATCTGACTCTCCCCTGTCTCAGTTTATGACCCTCTAGTCCCCTCATTGCAGGCATGACAGGAGAGACCATCCCGTGCTCTCTCCAACCCTTTCAGGTAGTTGTAGGAGAGCAATGAGGCCACACCTGAGCTGCCTCTTCTCAAGGCTATACAAACCCCATTCACTCAGCCCTTCCTCATACCACATGTGTAGATATTAGAAAAAAAAAAATTCACTGTTAGGGTGCTCAGGCACTGGAATGGGTTTGCCCAGTGAAGTGGTGGAGTCACCATCCCTCAAATTTTTAAGAGTTGTCTGGATCTGGCACTGGAGGTTTGACCTCATGATTCCAATCTTGATGATTCTATGACCTGATGATGATTCAAGTTTGTCATCAGGAAAGGTGAAGTGGCCAAAGTCAGCAAAAAGAGCCAAGGAGAGTAGAAAGTAATTTGATTATCTAAAATATTTCATAGTAATAAAATGCCACACTTCTCAGAATTTTCATTAGAAAACAAGCTCAATGTAACTATCTGACAAAATCATGCAAATATTTAAGGACAGCTATAAATTATAATGGCCATGGAACAGAGATATTTCCCAAATTTTATCTGCCCATGGACTTTACTTAGTTGAGAATGTTTGAATACCTATATACACGTAAAATATGCTTTACACTGAAAGCAAAACCAGAGTAAACACTTGGCATATAACAGCCCATCACTAAACTTTTAAAAAGCCTTGATAAAAACAGTTATATCTGGGTATTTGGAAATAAAATCATAGGCTTTGACAAACAGGACAGAGATATCCCTACAGTACAAGCTAAAATTAACCACAGGGGCATTAGAGTTAATAAAGAGAAGTTATTATTCATTGATATTGATTAAATACAAAATGTATCTATTACAGCTCTATTAGGCAGACTGTGACCACCATAAACACACTGTTATCTGCTAAACGTATACCTTATTAGAAGAGTTTCCTACAAACAGTCCTAAGGGTAAATTTAATTTTCCTTCAATTATCTTAGGCATGAAGTTGAGAGTTCAGAGAGGTTTTCAATAGGAAACATTGCTTTAAATTCTCCAGCAGTTCTACACAGATATTCATTTTAAAACTGTCATTTTCACTGTCCTTGCCTTTAAATTATTTTAGTCTTTTATGACTAACTAAGAGACTTTTCATGAGGGTTTTTGTTGATTTAGAGCTCTATTTCTAAAGGTATTTTTTAATTTTAATGTGGTTTTTAGGACTTTATTGTCCTGTATTTAGTAAGACTGTATTTGTAGTAGCATGTTTACGTATTACTACTACTAACACTACTGTTTTACACATACCCTCACAATTCTCATGTAGCTAAGTATAATGATAAATGTTTAAAATTACATTAATAAGGAATATGTTTCTGTGTGTATTTGTTTTTGACAAGGTTTGTTGTAAGTTTGTTTCTCCATTTTGTAAATGTGATTACTGTATGTTCATGATATCAAAGGCAAGTCAAAGAAGCATCTACAGCTTTCCCAACCAGGCAGTTCTCCACTCTTCAGAGTTTACAAGAATTGGGCCTTTATACCTTATGCCATGAAGATCCTATAGGACATGTCATACCTGAACAAGTAATCCTCAAAGGTTTGAAGTATGATCTGTTCCAAGGAAACAAACTGGGTTTTAATCTCGAAGCTGTACAAATTCAGATTAGAAATAAGGCACATGCTATTAACAGTGAGGTTAATTACTCATGGGAGAAACTTAGCCATGTTGTGGTGGATTTCCCAACATTGGGTAATTTAAGAACCAACATACACCATTTTTCTGAGGCATGTGGTCTCATTCCAACAATAAGCAAAGTTAGTGGCTATGAAGCAAAATAGAAGGGAGTTGTACAACCTGTGTTATGCAGGAAACTAAACTTGCTGATCCAAGCAAATTAATTTAAACTTTGTGGGAAAAGGGATGGTTTCACAATCAACATCTGTTTACTGAATTGGCATGAAACCTTTCTATACAAGATGCCATAAAATAACACTACTGAATTAGGCTCATGGTTTTCCATAAAGGAAGTTTCCTTCTACTGAAATATATTGGATTTTTTTTCACAAAACTTTAAAGAAACTGCAGAAAGTTCACAAAACAAGAAGATTATCAAGTAAGTGGCAAATTTTTGGCAGGATAATAAAAGACATTTTAAAAAAAAGAGATCATTTATTTTACCAAGGAAGTTGTATTTTACCAGAGAAAAATATGAATGAATAATGGAGCAATACTTGATTAAATCCAGTAGAATAAAGAAGCAATAGAACGGGCAGCATAATATATGCAGGACCAGAGCATCTGTATGCCATTTGTAATAAATATGGCAGGAATAAAACATTAAGCAGGCAATGGAAGTGGGTGAGGATGTGTGAAAGTCAATCAGGGATAGATTTTTTTAAAGAGTTATAGTATGTATAAAATATCAGCACTGCTGGAGGACAGAAGAGATTCAGACTGAAGTTATGTGCAGAGGGAAATTACAAAAACCTGGAGGCACAAGTGGCAGGAAAGGCTGCAGCCTAAGTGCTTAAGACAGGTGAGGTGTTCTCGAGCAGATAAAGTGAAAGAGATGGGTGAAAGGCATGACAAGACATCTCAGAGGGTGACAGCATCATTTGCTGCAAGGGTTGGTGACATATGAAAGGAGGCAGCAGGGCTACCACTATTTTACTGTGTACTAATTTTCAGTATGTTTGTTTGGTTCGTGAGAGAAAGAAAACAGGTTTTTAACAATTAATTTTGCATTATATCAATTGAATTATAAAGTCCACGGAGAGGTAATTTGATAGATCTTCCAGCTGCACTCAGCCAGTCTGACTCAGCCCATCAGGACCTTCCTGCAGGAGCATCCCCACTGGTTTTCACACATCTGCCACACACCACCAAAGAAGAATGACCAAACTGGTCTCCAGTTTTGCTTAGCTCTACTCAGCCAGTAACCACAGCTGTGGAGGGAGAGGATAGAATGGGCACCCAAAAGTGTCCTGATGCAACTTACTCTGCAATGTGGGAGACAAAATTTCCACTCGTGATTTAAGCTATCTGCCCAGAAGAAAATGCATTGCTTCATGGAGAAGGGAAGAAATATTTTACCTCTTCCCTGGGAGAGGGGAAGGATTCAATCCCATGCCTGGAACAGCACTTGTACTGGGACAGACTGTAAGGTTATAGCCTGTTCCTACACAGTGGCAAAAGAAATTGGTTTTTCATTGAAAAAAAAAGAAAAAAAAAGAAAAAAAAAGAAAGAGGTACTTGTTCAATTTTTTTTAGCTTCTTATTAAGTACTCCACTTGTCAGAACAATAAAATTTAGTAAGTTGCGACTGCCCGTTATCTGAACAGTTTTATTTTATGCCACAAGAAACACTTGCATCTGCTGATTAAGATCTGTGATTTCCACTTAGCACCTCAAGACAGAAGTTACCTGGAGCTAGAAGAGAGGCAGAGAATTTCTTTTAATAAAATATTAATATGAATTAATTCAGTGGTAGTAGTAATTGTTACCGAGTTCATTCTTCAAAATTCCAATTTCAATTCACCATCCTGGTGCTTTATTACTGACTTTTTACAGAGCTTGTGCAATGAATTATAGCCAAATCTCCGCAGGACAAAGATGTGCTGTGTGAATTACTCCTCATTGTAAAAATCTCAACTGCTCTGCTTACAAAATTGTACCTGATGCTGCTATGTGTATTTCTAAAAGCCAAGTAAATCTGTGCTGCAGTTTGAAATAAGATTTCCTGGTTTAATGTAAACTTGAGTAATGATCAGTAGACACTGTGGGTTTGGATAATTGAAAGAACTGAAGAAATTATGTAGTCGTTTATGGGGTTTTTAAGTATGTTGCACATAGCACTAACCTCTATCAGGCAGTTACAGGTTTGTCTTTGACACTTCATCCCTATCCATCTCTTTCCTTATCCCACCACCCAGTTGTGCACACATACAGCAAGGGCAGTGCAGGACAGGGTACGTGCAGAGAGGTGACTCAACGTCTCATGGATACCAAATCTGAGCCACCACAGGGGCTGATGGCCTAGAGCAGGGACCAGATTTGGCTAGCAGCAGTCTCTGCCCAGTAATGAGTCCCAGCTGAAGCTCCTGGAGAAGGGGTGACCAGCCTCACACATTGAAGTCATCTGCATCTGTGTTGAGTTTGGTGTTATGTCTGTGAAAGTCCTGAGCCACAGCTTTTGCTCTGTCTCATCAGGACTGGTGGTTTCTTTTATCAGTCCTGTCACTGACTCATTGTCTGACTGTGGCAAATTAATTTAGTTTTGTCTCTGCTTCAGTTTTCTCAATTGCAAATCAGCAATAAAACTGCTTTATGTACATGTGTACACCAAACACTGCACACTCTTTTACCACTCAAAGAGGATTCTTTTAGCATGTTTTGCATGTTGAGATCCTGGAGTCAGCATTTTACAACAACATCAGCAATATCTTAAACTTCTTGGCACACTTTTCCATACACTGGAAGGTTGTCTGTTAGCAGCAGTCTGACCTTTCAAAAGCATCATCAGATTCTAAGCTAAAAAAAAAGGTTATTTAAACATTAGTTTAAACACAAAAGTGACTAGGAGATGAGGCAGACTCAGATCTAGCTGATCACACATGTAACGTTGTTGTTAAATTTAACTCCACATTATGTCTGCATCTCCAGGCACTCTGCAGGCAGAGCACCACATTTAGTCTTTCAGCTTCATATAAATAGAAATTTTATGCAAAATATTCAGTGGGAGAATCATGGTTACCACTGGCTATTTCTTTAAAAAAAAAAAAAGGCAATTAACCCCTTTTTCAGGCTAAATGTTTTATTCATTGGCAATGCTGTTTCCCAACTTGTAGAAGAGGTTAGAGAACAGATGCTGCACTCAACTCTCACTTTTTCTTAAGAAAAGATATGGGAATAATTTAGAGGCAGTGTTTCTAACCTAATTGGTCTAATCACAGTTTCTCAATTTTGACTTCATATTTCTTTCATGTCAGATCTGAGGGTGATTATTCTGTGTTACACATACATTTGGTGGAAAGAAACTCGATAAGTAATTCAAAAAATTCTAGACATTCCTTGATACTGTGAATTTAAAGTCAATTAGAAACAAATTTTGAAAAGTCAATAATTAATGATCCTGAGAAAGCCAGATAGCCAGGCAAACACACAGATAATACTTGCCTAATCTATTTTATTTATTTGGGTACTTATATGGCAGTGATTAACCCTGACATCATTAATCTTGAATGAGCAAGGAAATGTTTAATTTTCTTTATTTTGCTTTCAGTATTTGCTTCTGCTTCTACAAACAGCTCAAGACATTTAGCATCTTGCAACCGCCTTGGAAAATAATTTGTTGCTAATGACTCCGACTTTTTGTTTTGTCTCCATTAATGAACATGAACACTGGAGCTAGAAAACAACGGCAGCTTTTCAGTGCCACTGGCAGTGCTATGGTACCTAAAGCATCTTCCACTTGAGGTCACAGTTGGGGAACTCATCACACCCAGTTATTCTTGAGGAAATCCTGCAATCCCACAAGTACTCTGTGAATGTTCCCAGCCCAGCTAACAGGTCACATCTCATTTAAGTGTACCACCTTTGTCAGCTGCACAGAACTTGAACAACCTTTAAGCCTTCCATGACAGCTGATTTCCGTTGGCCTCTGGCTTCAGCCCAGTATTTTTTGCTGATGATTATTACTTCATGCATTATAAAGCTTGTTGTCTGAAGTGGGGGGTTTGTGCAGTATTCTCAATAGGCTTGATAAAAATCCCACTGAAGCCAAAGAAGAAATTCCCATTGACTCCACACTGGATGGAGGCCAGGAAAACTGTTCCGTGCTGTTATGTTTGGTTACTATCCATGCTGCTTCACCTATTAGAAATTGTATATTATTCATTCACCCAGGAACTTTAACTACAGAATTTAGCCTCACAAACAACTCCAGGTGTCCAAGAAACTCAGAGACAGGAACTGACATCCTGACTTTTCACAGGAACTTTTACAAGACACTAAACTACTTAAAGTAAAATAAAACACAGATGCAGCAAACTTTCAGCTCTGCAGTTTTCATGAGAGCCAGTTGTTGACATGTGTATCCCTAATTGCACTGGGACTCACCTTTCTAGTGTGTGGTAAGGAAAAAGAAGTCCTGTTAAGTAGAAAATGCAGCTTGCAGAAATACTTCCTCATGGGATTGGAGTATAAAGGAGAAGCTGGAGCCTATATATACACAGAGGAAGAGGAAACCAAAAAGAAAGGAATAAGAAAGAGCAAAGCTGGAGTAGGTGAGCTAGAAGTGATGAATAGACAAATTTGAGAGAGAAGGTAGGGACCAAATTTGAAAGAATAAATGTAGCTGTAGGAATAAATGGAGTACAATTCCATCTGATCCTCATCCAAACATCTTTTCTTCTTCCCTCCTCAGTAGGACTCGGCTTTGTGAACCCAGTCTTGTTATTCTATGCAGGCTGAAAACTTTGGGAGTAGTTCAATTGTTGTATCTTCCTGGTAGAGTTCACACACAGCTGTGTTTGGGTCCCAACTGCATGGGATCAAGGCGTGCTCAACAGACCAGCCAGCTCTCCCAGCATGGATACCATTCTGTTGCTTACAGCAGGAAATCTCTCTCTCTGCAGCTCTGAGCAGTGACTGAATAGATTTGTCCAATTGCTGGATGTCTGGATATCCTGAACAAATAGCCATTTCATGAGAATGCTGAATCACATATGCAGAGAAACTGCTGCATCAACTTCACTGCCCATACATTCCCGAGTCTGTGTGCAAATGTGCAGCATGTCTGACCCAGCTGGGATGTGTCAGATTTGTTCTGTATGGATCCATCAGCTGTGCAGCAACCGTCACTGAACCTAATGCTTTTGGACCTGCCAGTGTTGGTAGGCACAGCTAACCCCTGCTTGGCCTAGGAGGGTTCCAGCATTGCTTTTACCTTGGTCTTTCTGTAGCATGTGACTCTCTTCTCCTGTATATACCTTGATCCCTGATTCACAAACTCTCCCTTGCTTTTGCTGTCCTTTCTAGGCAAGCATTTTCCTTTTTTTCTGCTGGTCCAACAGCTAAAAAACATTCCTTCTACCAATATGGTAAAGGCCTCAGTGTCTTCTCCATTTCTCAGAAATTATTTGCATTCCTACCTAGGAAGTATCTGTGGTACTGAAGACCAAGTCTTGACACAGTCTAGTAATCCAGTTTCCAAGGAAATTACCACTTTCCAAATAGCTGAGGACAAACCTGGAAGTCATGTTTATTTAATGATAAGCTATTGCACTTCTGTTGCCCAGGCTGGTTCTAATGTTTACTGAGTCTCCAGTATCACCAGTCTGTAAAACATGTAGCCTGTGGATGATTACACATCCACAGGGGAAAATATTGTCAGACAGTAGCTTCATAGTCTCAGACAGAACTCCTAGGTAGATATAATCCTGATCATACCATGCTACCACTATGTAAAACACCAAATGTCAGATTATCATTACCCTATTATAATAATTCCTCCTGGCATGGGAACTGCTCTTGTCCCACTTCAGCCAACTTGAGTTTTGCTACTGAATTCAATGAGTGAAAGATAAAACCCAGAGAGGGAACACAATAAAAGAAGGAAGAGGAATACGATTTACCATGGAACACAGAGTAAACCCTTCGTTTTTCCTCTGTTCATGTGTAAATGTTTAGGATGGATATTCAGAAAAACAGTATGACCTCCATGAACTTCCAGACTCTCTGGGTGCCAGAAGGATGCTGGTGATCAACTGGAACATCCTGTCCGCTCTGTGGGCATTTGCAGTAGTTCTGTTCCAGCCTTCTTGCACTCCCCTTGAGACTCATCTGTCTCTGACACAAGCAACAAGGGAGATAGAGCAGTTGAGGAATCAATAGGGACAAGCTGAAAGTTATTTACAGATGTTAGCTGAGAAAATGGGAACCCCACAGAGCAGGGCAACGTGCACAACTCTGTCTGCAAGTGAGTGTTCTCCTGTAATTAGAACCAGAAAGGCTTTATGCTAATTTTCAGCTTTTGCTGTGAGCAACAGCACCTAATCTCAGCAACTTCTGTCCAAATATTCCAATATTCCTGACATGGAGATTCTAAACTCTCACACAAAATGAAAGGAAAAGGCACTATGGCACAGTTCCAATTATTTGCAGAGACAAAATCTACAGCATATTCTGCACGTCAATTTGGCACAGCACCACAACAATGGTTTCAAACGAACACAGGATGTTTATGAAGACTGGCTGAGGGCAACTGAGTTACATCAGCCTTATGCAGCCTTCAGTAAGCTCAACTAAATCCTAAATCTATTTTTAAATATACTGATGATTCTGTCCACGTCTATCCTTGCTTCACCCACTGCACCAGACTCCAGCCAGTCTGTGATCATTTAACCTCTCACAAATAAACAAGCAGAACTGAATCGTAATTATACTAACCATCATTACCACCATCCCATCCTGGATGTCAGATTTGGGAGTATGACACATCAATACTGCCCACAGATGTCTATTTCTTTCTAATCTTATAATTTAAATTGATCATTTGAGTAAAATTACACAAGAACATATTGTACTTGCAGGATGAAAGAACTCAGCAAATCTATGAGTACTACATCCTCAACAAATTGCCTATCAATTAGATTTGTAACATCACACTTCTTACTACAGCCCATAATTGAATTCACACTTTGGAAAAACAGTCCCTGTTATCCAGTTCACAAAACTGAGTGTAATTTCTATTTTAATAGTTCTTCTCCTGCTCATAGAAAATAATTAATTCAAAAAAATTACAACTCCTTACTTCAGACAGGTTGGAACAGAGCAGGTTTTAAATTTATCTCCCAACTATTTGGTGTTATATTCCAATTGCAGTTTGTTCACATAGGTCATAAATCCACACTAGCTTCATAATGACCAATCTGAACAACAATTTTGACTAAATGAAACAGCAAAAATGTGAGAACATATCAGAAAACCAAATCTGAACTCAACATTTCCATGGAAATAGGCCTCATTTCTAAGACAGTTGTGTATAAAACTATTGTGATTAACTGTTCCTAACACAGAAAGTAAAATTCAAGTGTGCCTCTGGAACACACCTTTCCTTTGTATGGGTGCTTGCATAACTCCATGCTAGGTTTCTGCACCAGCATTTTCATGTGTCATTCAAAAAAAATTTGCTTTTGTTAAGTGTTCTGTTTCCAAGACTGACCTTAATCAGCCCTGTAATGCCTTCACAGCAGGCGCTTGCTCTCAGCCTTCTATTAAGACTATAATTAATTCTACAGTTCTAACTGTTCTATAGCTATAATTTATTTATGGGTCCAACATTTTCATCACATCTGAAATTAGGTTTGTAGCTCTTTAGTTTTTCCTAAACCTTCCCTTGATCCTTCTCAGTATATATGGCTACTACATTTAGTAATTTTATCTCTCTGACATCTTCAGAAAAGGCCTCTGGTACAGTACTTTTCTAGTTGAGTGCGTTGTGATAGTGTCACCCACAGTAAAGGTCTGTACTAGTTATTTGCTCTGAAGGGCTGACTCACTGCTATCATTTGCCTTTTCCTGTTTTAACTTGTCTTGAACAACATACTAATATTTGTATTATCACCAGATATCACTAAATTTCATTAGTCACTTTTCTAAAAATCAGAAAAAAGTGCTAGAAATGCACATTATGCCTTTTTGAACTTTCTAAGCAAGGGAATATCAGAACTTCAATATCCCCCCAAAAACAAAATCAGTAAATAATCACTGTGGCATAATAGACTTATTTGTTTTAGACACTATTTCAACAAACCAATTATGGTAAGTGCTTTAGGACTTTGTACACTCACAAAAAGCCAACATATCCTGACCAAGCTATCCTGCCAGCACATACACACATCCTACATGGCTCAAAGCACTGCTGCAGCCCTCACAGCTAACCAGGATACTCACAGTAAATAATCCCTCCAGATAATCTACCAACAGAATGAGCCTTAACTGTTTCTTTCTTAAGATTAAGAGTGTGTACGTCTACTAGCACTCAAACCCACTTATTTTGCAAAGAGTCCTAAAGCCACAAGCTTGGGAACCACCTATTTTTCAAACATTGATTCCTGCAGCCACTGTTTACATGCAAAGATAACGTGGTTCAAGGAAGACAGGAGTGAACATTCTACTTGCTCTCCAGTTCTGTCCCTGGCATGTTGTCTGAAAGTGTGTTTAGTTTTCCCTTGGCCATTTGTGCAGTGCCCAGCACAGCTATGGCTGGAGACTATGGTAACTGTTCTTATTATCTGTTTAAACTGTTGTAGTGCAGCTGGCAAATGCTGCCTGTATCCTGCATTCCTCTGACAGGCACACTGCTGCTGATCCATTGCTATATGGTCAGTGCAGTTGATACTGCAAAGCTGAAACCATCCCAACTGAACACAAAGATCAAGAAACATTATGCCTTTTTTTTTCCCTCTCCCCAAAAATAGGCATTATGCAACTCCATGTGAAGCCTTTCCTTGGAAGCCTCTCTGTTGTGTCCATACATGTTTTCTGTGTTTCAGCATCTCTTCTGGAATTTTGCCCTTCCTAAAAACTACCCACCCAAAACACTTGTACAAGAGCAGCTTATTCTGTTTCATGGGTGGGGATAAGAGCTGTGGAATGCCAGAGCCTGGCTGTCGGAATACCTCTCATCCTCAGCCGCTTACATCTACCGAGGAAATGATCCTCTGTGTCTTTACACATTATGTCAGGGCACAACTGACAATATTATGGGAATTAGGTATGGAGTGTAACAAGAGTTATGTTTGCTGATCATGTGTTAAGAAAACAGGAAAGTCACTTGGTTCAGTTTCAAGTGTGTAGGCAAACCAGGAACTTATTCCTAACTGTCAAGCAACCATACCAGAAGCAGTCTGCCACACTAAGGAAACCAGGCAATGCCACAGTGATCTGGAGTCTCCTTTCCAGATTTGTGTCACATTTACTCTCTCAACTCAGAAACACATTTTGTTCACAGAAGAAAAAAAACCCAAGGAATGGCTTTTAAATTACTCATTTATACCTCATCCAAATTGTGCTGCTCAGCAATGCTCTGCACTACTTCTTTTTCCTAAAAGCAGCCATTCCATTCAACTTGGAGCCTGTTTTGCTCACAGTTCTGCCACAGCTATTCTCTTCTGTGAGAGCAGAGTTCCTGGAGTACATTTGCCTATTCAATTCAACTAGACATTTCCATGATGAGGGAAGGAGTGGGATATCAAAGGTGGATATCAAAGGAAACCAAAGAGCTTTCTGGGATGCACTCTGGGACAGGAGATGGAGTTGGCTGTTCCTCAGCTGTGTGACCCTATTCATGACACAGTGGTGAGAAGAAAAGTAAATGAGAGTGTCAGAGGGAAAGGAACATGGGACTGCGACCCCAAATTAAATGATGTGATTGGAAATTCCACCGAGTGAATGGGATCAAGAAATCAAGAGCCTCTGAGGAATCAAGGGCAGGGTTGATTTAGCTAGCAAACCAGCAAATAGGGGCTCTAAGAAATTCAAAAGGGAACAGTCAGAGTGGTAAGAGTTTCTAGTGTGTGTGTAGTCCACGTAGTGGTATCAGTGAGTCCTTTGAAATGCTGCAGCACCTGTGATGGTCAAGGTGACAGTCCATGCTACGTATTTCAAAAGGAAATAGAAAAGGAACAAATAATTTTTAGAAGCATAATTAGTCTATAGGTAACAACTGGCATCAAATAAATAACTGTATTCATAGTTCTAGAGAGGAAAGAATATCTAGAGATAAAAATGTCCATAAGTTCAGCTTTGGTTTGGGAAGTTTTAGGCAACCACACAGTGATTTCTAGACACTTACAGGTCTGTAGCTGAATGTCCTGCCAGGTTCCCCCAATCAAATCTCTCTACAGCTCCAGCACTTGAGGTAGGTGAATTCTAACAGAAGGGAGAACAGAATAAATATTTCTATTTTATTAACTTATTTCAACCTTACTCAGTTTTTTAAACACCTGTGATTGAAACTCCTCACAATCACTTAAATTCAAGTGGCAAGAAAATGATACTTCTGATTAGAAAACTAAATTGAAATACAATTAAAATAATTAAATGGGAAAACATGTATTAACTACCTTTATTCTTTACATGGGAAAAATCCATGCCACCTGAGAACAAGTGTATCCAGCCATTCAAAATGCATCATTTCTTCAAGCCAGGAATGTCAAAAATAATCTCCCCATATATTCAGCTACACAGACTTTTACATAAACCACTGAAGATATCACCCTAAGGGAACTAAGGATGAGTTGCCAATTTCATTCTGTAGGTTTGCGACAAAACTCTCTCAAAACTAATTTTGTCAAATCATAAGATTTTGGAAAAAGCACAGCATTTTGCTGTATTCTTCTCTTCCCACTTGTGCCAGAAGAGATTTCCAGAGCACACATGCTAGATAAATAGTTGTACCTGAATGCCAAAGCCCATTGAATTAATCCAACCCATGGCAACTAAATCAGGGAATTTTGCTATCCACTCAGTGACAGATGCACTGATAATCAGGAAGCAGATTATCCGTGTGACGCTGCACCACCAAACTGAAGCGAACAGGTTTCATTAGAGGCACTACAAGAAAAGTCAAACTATTTCAGCTAACCAGTTTTAAAGGACTGATTCTCGGGATGCTGAGTAACATGTTAGTGCCAGCGTAAGCAGCCCAAGAGTAACTTAACATGTCAAAGAACAGCAGAACGGGGGAATTTACCGCAGTGCATCGCGGAGTGAGGAACAAGCACTCAGCAAAAGCTCCCAAACAAATGCCACTGAACTTCCAAACAAATCTGCTCTGACTGCATTGCAACCTTCTGTGATTACTATCCATGAATATTGTATCAAATGAAGATTGCTCACTGGAACACTGAATTTTAAAGGAATGTTGCACAGTGGCTGAGGAAAGTGAACTATGAATTTTTAATTTAAGTATTCATATCAGAAAAAAAGCTTCTAGAAGTTTTTGGTCTTCCAATCAGATAGACATTTGGTGTAACCCATGAGCGCAAATAATACAGTTTTAATTTCAAATGCCAAGCAAGAACAATGAATCCTGCCAAGCATCAGACCAAGAATTAATGAGACATGGCTTGCACTTTTCCTGACACTAAAATATTTGAATTTTAATAGCATAGTATTTTTTAATCTTTTTATTTAGTTTTTAGCAGGAAAAAAAATACAAAAAGAATTCAAATTCTATCCTCCACTGTCATCCACATGTAGCAATTTATGCAATTCCAACCCACTCTAACTCCCACTTAAACCAAAAGAAGTTGATCCAGCTGATTCAAGCCAGCTGACTGAAGAGGAGGGGGATCCAGCTGATAGCATTCCTGGAGAAATAACAGAACTGCAGCTCCTTGGCTAAATCCAGTAACAGGGATTTTTTTCATTCTATTGAGCCACAAATGGTGTCCAAGCTTCACTAGGCCTTAATAAATCCAACTGAGTCATAAACCTACGTGACACCAAGTGTATCAATCTATCCCCATTTTCAACTTTGCCAGTTATTTTTGCATTTATTGCATATCATACATGACAAAAATAAATATATATTAATCAATAAAACCACATTTTAGGTTACACTACACTGAAGTTTCAGCTGAAGAGGAATTCAATAAAGAGTGCTAAGCTTCTAAATCCAGGGAGCTATTACAGAAGCATCAATGAGGCACTGAAGACAGTCATTATTAATTAAGAAAATAATTAGGAGAACATGTCTGCAGAACGTAATGATAACCCCATACATTGTTTAATTGATACAAGAACATGTTATAAGCTTGATACCACTCCTGTTAATAAGAACAAGCTTACTATTTTCTCATGTACAGCCAAGACCATTAACTCATTGTATGGCTCATCAGAAATGCTCTCCAAAGTCAAGACAAAAGGAAAAAGAACAAGAAGAGGACAGAATGAAAAAAACATTTGTTATTATTTTTATTTATGTATTTTTTTCTCTCTAGTTTTAACTACTGCGTAGATTTCCACATCGTGGGAGGGGAGTAGGAACCCCATTACAGCCACTGGGAACAATCAATGATCACCAGTGAATCCAGTCCTGTTGGACATTGATCTCGTTGGTGGAAGCTGCAATTAAAGACACACCTGAGCAACTCTCACCTCTGCTCTACGCAGCTCAGACATCAGCTCTGCCATGATGGAGCTATTCCTGCAGAGGTTATGCCAAGCTGGAAAGACTCACTCCATGACACTCTAGAGAAGTGATTATCACGCCCCAGTGAGGCAGAACAGCACATTTTAAACTATGTATGGGGCCATGGTAAATCTCTGTTCAACTTTTGCAGCTGTGTTTCCAAAATAACACTCTCTGCAGACAATAGCACGGTGGCAAGGGCAGGAGAGAGGGTTAATGACAGCTCTGGCCTGGCAGAGTTGAAGCCAGAAATCTGTAGAAACACAATGGGACATGAGCCACAAAAAAAAAAAAAAAAAAAAAAAAAACCAAAAAAAAACCACCCTAAAAAACCCACACCCACCCAAAAAAAGACCAAAACCCACTGTGACAAAATGTGTGGAAAATCCAGGCCAGAATGAGGGGGGACATGAATTATCCGCATGGCAGTCTTCATAAACTCATCCCATTCTTCAGTCTGGGCTCCTACAGGGTTAGTGAGTTGGACAGCAGTTTTACATGTTTTAGTGATTAAAAAATTAGATGGATTGTCAGTGGCTGGACAGGTAAGAATCAGTCCAGAATATCAAGAAAAAGTCCTCATGAAAATCTCATCTTCTACCAGGCTTCAAGATCATTTACCATACCAAGACACATGTCATAGGCTTTCAGATTAAAGCTTTCATGACCTTTGCTAAATATCATCTTTTGTTCTCCTCCTTTATTCATGTGGTGACCCATGAAAGCATCAAATCTTTCTTTCATAAACAGCAAGTGCATAATACCTGCTTTGCATTGCCATGCATGGTTTCTGTCACTGTCATTCTTAAATAAATAAATGAATCATTTTTCTCTTCTGCAAACCCCTACAATAAATACCCTGAAAAATGTTTGCTAAGAGCTACAATAGTCAGAGCCATTTCATGCTAATATTTCATGCTCTGATTATCTTTTTTTCCAATGCATTACCTTTAAAAAAAATAACCTGTTCAACAATGCTATATACAGTTCATTTCTGTCCTGTGATGGTTTTGTGCTTATTCATGATACTGTTCTTTATTTCTTTGGTTGATGACACTGTCATCTGTCACCTCATCTGTCATTTACATCTCATTAATATCAATTGTGCCCTCAGGGATCAGTTTTGTCATCAGAAAATGGCACAGAGGGTCTGCAAATGGAAGAAATACCAAGCATCAGTGCCAAAAATAGTAGCGAGACATCTCATCTCTCTTTCTCAGACCCCACAGATGCTCCTGTATATAATCACAGCATGTTGACATTGTTCTGGTCATGAAAGTATAAGAAAGTTGTATTTAATAATCACTGGTTTTATTGGAAAATGAACTAACTACCAGAACAGCAAGCTGGTACTGACTGCAACC
>NW_008654292.1:23837-44312 GCF_000695815.1 Acanthisitta chloris | reverse complement strand
CTCTTTCCATTTTTACAAACCATGAATGTCTCCACATTGTGATACAGTGATAGTCCTTGGAAAGAAACTAAAAAGTACTGTTCCAATCCCATTATGATAGCAGTTCTGCCAACCCCACCAACTGGAAAAAGTATGAGACAGCTGACAGGATCATTACATTGGCTTAAGTCTCATGACAGATACCTGATGGATTGAACGCTGGAAGTTTTTTATCTACAGAAGAACTTAGGTAACTTTCCTGTAAATAAAAGCTTTGGGTTTTGTATATCTGTATGACATTGGAAGATGCAGATTTAAGAAAACACTGTGAGACACCTGATAAAACTTTGCAGCCTGATGGGCTGTCATACTCACATGTTCTTGAGTGTATTCTGCTGTGGGTAGGTCTAGCATCATGTCCAGCTCCTTCTTTCTGGTGATTTCTATTGTTGAAACAGATTATTTCCTCTTGAAAAAAATCATTCCCCAGTGGCTGTCCATAAATGTGGCACTTGAAGGCCCCTGTGAAAATCACAGCTGTAACACTGAAATTTTATGTTCTATCAAAGCTACAATAATGTCACTCTCATTTCAAGCTGGACAGTGCTGCACTCACTACAGCCACATAATAAACCAACTTTTAAACTATTTACATGCTTGGTTCAATCACTCCCAATTATATTTAGCTAAAATATCTCAAACTGTTGGCTGCTCAGTCACTTGCCTCTGCACCTTATTAGCCTGAGCACTGGGAGAATCCTCCACTGAGTCACCAATAATGCAGAGCAGCAGTCTGTACAGACATCTGCCTAACTGCAGAAAAACGAGCTTGCATCCTACTTTACTGCAAATAATGTCTACCAGATTTTCTAAGAGGTATGTATTTCATACATCCTCCACTACACCTACCTACTCCCCCAAAACCTTTATCCTAATTTCACTTGTCAGCTTCTGATGTCTTTATATATCACATTAGCATGTAGTCTGCCTCATCTTTTCCACCCCAGTGGTTGTATATCTCATTGTACTGTTGCAGTTTATCCATGAGGCCCACACCTTCCATGCTGCAACATCAAGATGACCACTCATCCAGATAATCCTGGTCAGTACTGTCACAGCTTTGACAACAGACGACTGTACCTGTCACATTAGATAAGCCATCCCATTTGCTTCACATTAAACAGCAGGGCAATACATAGATATCATCTGTCACACGAGAAGCCTTGGTGAAAAGACAGCTCTATCACATACAAAACCCATGAAAAGCTGAAAAAAAACCTAGCAGCTGCAGGAACTGTGTTTTAAAATTTCAAAGATTCTCTTTCTGAATGAAAATGAATTGCAAGGAAAAATCACACAGGCATATAGAAGTCACTTTTCTAAGAGATGGTCTATTCTTACACTTGATCTTGTTTCCATCAGAAATGCTCTTAATATGGTATGAAGTTCAAAAAATGCATGGAATTAGGAACAAACATTCAACCAAGTGGTAGACTGTGCTCCTTGCATTGGTTTTAACAGAAAATGGAATGATAAGAGCTTGAAAGTCTCTAAGTAGAGTCAGGGGAAAGATGGACTAGAAACACTCTCTGAAATATGAATACATTAAATATCTCTTTATTCACCTTTGCAGGAAATAAATTGTATGAAAGTCACCACATTTATGATGTTTTATCCAAACAGACTGATGTGAATGGCCTATATGTAGATTGTCATCAAGTTGCAGTTTTTCATTACCTAAGTAGACAGGATCCTATTACCTTAGGCTCTGGAAACACAGGAGCTCTTCCAGCAAAAGTCATTGCAGCAAATGCCTGAGAGAAACAGACAAAGGCAACCAGGTCGGGTGGTGGACATCTGATCAAACCGTGAGCATCTGTACAGCAGCAACAACTCAGCTATGCAACTTCATTCAGTTAACCTTCTTTTGATGTTTTAAAACTGATTCATGGCATGATATCTATGGACTGTTATCAAACTCTGAATAAGGTGTTAATATAATTCCTTGTGTGCAATCAGCAATGAATTTGGGATGTTTATTCTACACATCGGTGATCTTCGTGTATAAACTCAACTCCTCTACTACAAGATATGTTGTTGTGAAGGGTCTTCACACTTCTAGTAAAGTTCACAGCCAGTTAGCAGGGATAGTGATTATTAAGGTCTGATGGCACTGTCCTCATGGTTGCAAATCTAGAAATCAAACCATTTTTCAGAAAGAAAATCCTCTTTCAACATTGCCATGGATTTTTTCCAAACTCTTCTGGGTGAATGGGCTGCTGTCCACAGCTGACACTGCTCCAGCTCTCTAAGCAATGGCTGCAGGGTCAGGTCAGGATCTCAGATTTATGCCTAGATACCAGTCATAAAAAAGACCAACACCCAAAATCAGTTTCCATGGTTGGTAATACCATGAGGACTTATGGCTCAGAATATTAAGCATTCTGCAAAGAGAAGTTAGAACATGTCAGAATTGCTGTCTTCTCTCTCTCTACCCTGGTGACTAAAAATGTAGACTTCTATGAAAAAAATTAGCAATCCCAAGTTATTTTCTCTATTTTGATCATTTTTATTGCCGTTATTTTACTGCATTAAAAACTTAACATTTTCACTTAGTAAAAAATTCAATTTTACATCTAGAAAAATGTTTTAGATAAAATCTTCAAAAAGCTATTTGAAGGTTACGTTTATATTCCCTTGATAATGAGGAGAAAAACAACCAAAATTGCTAGGAGAATGGCAGCCTAAATTTAAGACAAAAGTGGAATCTTCAACCCAGACTGCAGCCACTTTGCCAAACCAAATGTGAATTGCTCACTGAAGTGATGTTTGGCATTACCACATCTGAAATGCTTTTCCATTCATGCTCCACAGATTATTAGCAATCATATATTTGACTGGAGTGTGTACATACACAAAACCACTTAGCTAGGAGAATGGCAGCCTAAATTTAAGACAAAAGTGGAATCTTCAACCCAGACTGCAGCCACTTTGCCAAACCAAATGTGAATTGCTCACTGAAGTGATGTTTGGCATTACCACATCTGAAATGCTTTTCCATTCATGCTCCACAGATTATTAGCAATCATATATTTGACTGGAGTGTGTACATACACAAAACCACTTAGCTTTTAACCCAAGCTATCATCTCATCTGAAATGCTTTTCCATTCATGCTCCACAGATTATTAGCAGGAAGCTGTAAGGATAGAAACATTCAAGATCCTGCAACATCCATATATTATAACAGCAAGACTAATACAAGAATCTTAATAGAATTTTCTGCCTACCGCTAACAGATTTATCCATTAACTCCGGGAACACAGGGAGCCTCACAGGTACAGGGCAACATTTTCAAAACCCTCAAAGTGGTTTAGGAATTCCCACAGGATTTGGACTGAGTCACCAAGGAGTGTTAAAAATGGCATACAAAAAAACTTTAGCCCAGGAGCTTGTTTCCCACGCAAAGGACTTCAACTGGGTTCCAGCCCAGAAAAGACAAGAGACAGACAGGAGTCTCTCCCAGGAGGGAAGTGGTGACACTCAGAAGAGAAGGGCTGAAATTAACTGGAAGGTACTTTTCCTGGAGCCCAGCTCCAGGTCAGAGCAGAGGTAGTTGGTGCACTTAGCTGTGTTGTCCTGCTTGGCTAATGCAGTTCTTGCTGTAGTGACCTCAGTGGTCACGGGTTTTCCGTGCCTGGAAGCAAGATCAGCCAATGCTGCTGTTCCTTCAACAGAGTTTTGAAATGGGTCTGTTGTTTTGTCTGTGCAAAGACCAAAATCATGGACACACACCATGACTCTGGGTGTGATAAGGACTAGCTGGATACTGAAAACTGTGATCACTTGCAGATGCAGTAGAAAACTAGATCTAGATGGTAGAGTTCACATTTAAAAGTAGTGTCTGACCAAGGGTTGGTTTTTGCTTTGACTTGATATTTTGCTTAATCTTAACAGATTAGTGTCCCTTTCTGTGAATTTGGGATGCTCTAGGATACATCTGCAATGGTAGTTACTACCTGCTCTACAGGAGAACTGTCAGATTTAATCAGTTTATACTAAAATGTTTTAGAAATGGAAATTCTGTGTCGGGCCAAAGTACTACTATTGCTTCAGTACTACAGAGCAGGTGCAGCATTTCAAATCTCAGGTGACTAGAAAAGAGGCATTGCATAAAGCATAAAACAAACATTTCCTGGTTGGGGCTGCTGCTGTGATGCTGTTATTATTTTCTTTCATTATTTAAATTCATTGTTCATACTGGAAATTACTGCTTAATATTTTAGGAACTTCACAGGTTTTTCTCTTTTTTTCGTCCTTTGTTTATGCAGTTGGAGTAACTGATGCTTTTTAAAAGGATCAATTAATTTTTAGATATGAATCACACAGCAATCTTACACAGAACAGGAATTAGTAATAAAAACAACTGTGTATTTAAGCAGGGAGGAATGTGTAGAGCAGGATAGTGGGGGGTGGGAGGCTGAGATAGACACAGAGATGTCATAGCTATTTTAATCAGCAAAAATAATACTGTCATGGAAAAAAAAAAACCCAGCAAAACCAGCTTCATAGCCAGCAGAGGGAGCCCGGAAAAGCCCTTCATGTCCACAGCTAGGGAATAAAGACAAATTAAACCCGATGCATCTTTTCTTACATCTTTCTCCCATTGTCCTCTCTTAGGTGAAAGCTCACACTCCTGGATTCCTAATCCATCTTATCCATTTCCACTACTGCAGAGCCATATTAAATGCAATGAACTATCTTCAAATGTTTCAGATTCACTTTCTATCAGATACCAACAGAAATTTTTCCAATTTATAGAGAAAAATGGAGAGTTCTGCATGGACTTGGATGACTTGCCTGCTGTGCATTTTGATCGTGATATCAGAGACAACAGTTCTCCTGCAGTATTCTGCAAAGCTGAGCCACAAAAAAGGATGCAGGCACTGATCCGTGGCTCATGCTTCTCCCAGAATACCTATCCATAGATGACAACCCCTGAATCAAGTAACTGAGAAACTGATACTGCACCTGAGTGGAGAAATGACTAATAGTGGATTAGCCATGGACTCAGACATTGCTGTTATCCATCAGATTGGACAGCAGATGATTTGAAGCCTTATTCAGCCAGCAACATAAATGACTGAAGAACTTACTGGAAAGATTAATAATATCACATAAATCAACTCATTTTCTCAGTGAACAGACTAGATCACCAACAGTTGTAGGAACACCCAGCCACACTGCTTTCATTGCAAGTTGTCTTATTTACACAGCACTGAAAATCTGACCCAGAGCTGGGCAAATGCTCCTTTACAATAAAATCCAGAAAATCTCCTTTGGGAGTAGAGAATTCCTTACATTGCATCACTCCAGCATTTCTTGGAGGCTCATATGGGGCCCTGCTCTTCAGCTACAGAATCACATTGGTAACTGAGTAATCCAGAGTTGGAATGGTCTGGTCTTTCAAGGAAGTGCATCAGCACCTTCTGCAAGCAGGAAGAAGGACTGACTGTGGGCAAAATGTTCATAACTCCTGTTTTTCCCATAAGCAAAATACATGTTCCAGAACATCTTAATTTCATTTAGACCATCAGAGTATCTCCATCAGTTCCAGTTTCATGATTGCTTTATCTTGGCTGGTCAAAGACACAGGGTTTTGCAGGGAACAGGTGATGTTGCAGCCCTTCTTCAACTAAAGTTTTCCAAGGTTTCTGAAAACAGTTTAATACTGGCAGAAAGTTATATTCATATTCATAACCTTATAGGTTCACAAAAAGCATTTGAAACATACCATAATATTGAGCATAGCATCACTTCACTTATCTCATCTGAAGGGCTTTGATCTACATTATGCACTCACAATGCATTGGCTATAGTGAGCCATGGACCAGGATTTTTTTGGAACCTATTGCTTTGTAAACAATTCTGAAGTGCAACTAGAACCAAGGAAATGTCAGTCTATTCATGAGCAGGCTGCTGAGCAAAAAATTTTAAATATGATGAATAAACCCAGCTCTTCCTCAATATTCTTCTGTGCCCTTTGGAGTGCCAGAACAAGAAGTAGAAACAGGCATTTTAAAAGTCTGTAACTTGGTTATGAGTGCACTTAGGACAAAATGATTTACCGAAGCTTACGTCATGTGCTATTATTTTCCACTCTGACACAGAATCATAGTTGTTCGGCCCATAACAGTGATATGCAAATGTCTTCAGTCCCAAGCATTTGCTCCGTGGCAAGGAATACAGAGCACAATATGTTCCCAGCTCTCAGAGAGAGAAAGGAAGAAAACTTTCATCCATAGTTTGTATTTATGTAGAGTCTTCTGTAATGGTATAACTGTTGTGTGTTTGGCTGCACACTTTGGATTGCAAATGCTGTTTGATGTACCAGACTTACCCTGAATGCAAACATATTTCACTGAGCTGTTGCATATTATTATTTTCCTTTGGTTTTTTTCCTGAATATTACTTACAAGTCTTGTAAGAAGACTTTACAATTCTGTAAAAATGGTGATAAAACTCAATTATAAGGAAATACTTAGCAAACAGGTCTGAACTTCTTTTTTAAAAAAAATTCAGTGATTATAATAGTTCTGCTGTTTTTCCCCTCTACAAAGTGTGTACTTGTTCCTAAGAGATACTGATATGTGTGTCTTACCAATGTCCTTTATCTTAAAAATAGCATTAGTTACACACAATATAACAGTTGCTTTGGTAACTGATTTTTTCCCCTTTGAAAGGCTGAATAAATAATTGTGTAACACACATTTAAAATATGTGTATGTGATTGCATTGGATCTGAAGCAACTTCCATACCATAATTTTTCCCGTGTTTCCATGAATATTCATAAATGTTGAGGTATGACATGCTTACTAAGTAAATAACTGTGCCAACGTGGCGTGTTGTGATTAAAGGAAAGTATTTGGACAAGGATCATTTTGAGTAGAAACTGCAAAATTAGCAAGTGTTGTGGGAAATAAAACTTTCACTCTACTGGTAATCTGCACCTTAATGAGAGTCCCAACTGTGCAGGACCTTGGGAATGAAATAATTGCATCATGTGTGTTTTGAGCTGATTTCTGTAGCAGAATCCAAGCCTATTGCTTTGGGATTCTGGGCAAAGCAACAAAAGGAGCCAAACTTAAACTGCACAAACTATTCATGTCTGGCCTGGAGTCTACTTACACTATGAGCTGCTCACCTTTTAGAGCAGCCACAGCTCCCAGCAGTGCAATCCTGCCCTGCACCAGCTGTAAGAGACATTACAATGCAATATCCCAAGAAAGCAGGTGAATCTCCCTCCAGTCATGACACCCTGTACAAACACAGGGAGCAACTAATGAAGGGTCAAGTAACTCCAACTGACTTCATTACCAAAGTCCAGCTGATCTCGGTGAGAGGAAGGAAGTCACTGTGTGTCTCCTGGCAAAATGAAACACATGGCAGAAGCAGCAGCACTTCCACTGAGAAAGCACTTGGGACTAATGTAGAAATGCAAATTATTTTACATCTGTATGGGCATACTTGGATGTAGTACAGAGAAAAGGATAAATCATGCCATTGTGTTATACCTGGAAACAAGGTAATTTCTCCCCTTAGAATGAATGCAAATATATTTGATTTCAACTATTATAACATCTTTCTAGTGACTTACTTAAAATAAAATACTATTTTATTACCAAGAGCATTAAAATGTCATGTTTATATAGCAAAGATTTAATTAAAATTCAGATTATAATAATAATTTAACACTGAAGCACAGAACTACATTTCTTTTGCTATAAATTAAGAAGGGTACATTAGCACAGGCACACGTGTAAGGAGCATGCCATACTATCACATTGGAGAATTAAGTGCAGATTGGAGCAGATGACCATATTCCTGTCTCTGCTGTTGAATGGCCAAGTACATCATCCAAATCCAGCAAATGCTGCCTGGCAGTGCCAGAGAATGGATAAGGGTAAGTATTTCCTCTGAATAATTCCTTGCAAAGAACTACTCAACAGATCAAATGTGTCTCAAACTAGACACAAGGGCTACCAAGGTCAACAATTCCTATTAATTTTGGCATTAAGCCCTAAGAAAAGAAGTTGCTTTGGAAAAGTGGTAGCCCTGCCTTAAGCTTTCTAGGAATTTAAGGATGTGGGTTAAGCAGCAGCTCCAGTCTTGAAAGTCTCAGAGGTCCTTCAAAGGTGACAACATAGCAAAAAAACCTCAAAACCCGTGAAACAGGTGCAACATCACGTATAAAGAGGTTTCTATAAATACACTGTGTTGTCAAAGTAATTCATAAATTGGACACAAGTAGTAGCTGATACAGCTGATGGGAGTGAATTTGTGCATTGGCTCCAGGAAATTTTTAATCCTTCTGCATTGTTTAATACTGAGAATTTAATTTTTTTCCCCAATCTCTGAAAAATTTTGCCCCATGGCCACTTGAAAGGGCAGTACTTCAAAACTGAAAGCCTCCAAGTGCATAATTAGGTATCTCCACACACTATCCTGACCATGAGCACTTTAGAAGAAATATGCAAATTAGTGTTCATGGTACTTAATTCTTTCTCCTTACAGGTCCATACCAATGCCTTGGCCTGCATAGGAATTTAGAAAGAATTTTATTCACTGTCATCAATTATTTCCCTCTGTGTGACAGTGCAGAGATCTAGAACATCCTTTTTTAATTGGTTTCACACTCCCAGGCACCTATGGTAAAGATTTTGATGTTTTCCAACAGCCATTTCACGTAATCTGATGTCCAGTGGGACCTGTGTTCATTTAACCTTGTTACATGTGATGGTCGTATCTTCTCTGCTCCTGTTTTGAACATTCCAGACTAATTTAAAACACACAGTGTCACTAAACTGCTCTGATGCTGCACATTAACTAGAAGTTTCACCAAGTGAAGTACTTCCCTTTTATCACTATAGGCAGTGAGTTTCATGTGATCTTATTTTCAACAGCAAATTACTTCCTGTTGTGAGTTCAACTGTTTGAAACACTGCAAAGAATCCTACGCTGCAGGAAATAGTCCTGTTCTATTTAAATATTTGCTAGTTATACAAATTACTTCCTTTCCAAATTGCTTGGCTTTTTTTACTTTTTAAATTGTTCTGTTTAATTATCAAACTGCTTTCAAGTACAGAGTAGCTTGGGGTTTTTTTTCAGAATATTATTAGTTTTAAGTTATTTCTGTAACTAATACATGTTTTTTTAGATGCATTTCAGCTTCCACAAAAGTAATTTGAAAATAACTACAGCATCAGGAAAAGTGACACTGGGATATTTAAAGCTGAAAGGGTAAAGTTTAAGTGACAAGTAAACAGTGATTTTTCCATTCGGATGAAGACAGACCTTGTCATTTCAACCCTTAAAAAATCAAAACAGCTAAACATTTGCTTTCCTTTTTTTTTATGCCAAAGCCAAAACATCTTATGTTTTATTTCAAATGAGAAAGAAGATAGTCTCCTGTTAAACTAAGTGCGTTAAACGAGTACTTGGAATATTTGATGAAATGTTTTGGAGGCAAATGCAGAGTGACATGAGCCTAATGAACTACCAATGGCTCTGATTTGATCCCAGTGACACCACTTCCAGGTTGCTTAGAAAGGTCACTGTAAAAATAACCATGCATTTTTAGGATTAACTCTGATACCTGCCTGCTCAGTAGACCAGCAGGCATCAAGCAATGACAAAAGCAGTTTTATGAAAGTTGAGTAGTTACGGCTTAACTCCGTCGTTTACATCAGGATCTAATTATAGATGGTTGGCTCACACCGTTGGCTCTGTCGCTCCCTTTGGCTGTGGCAGGGTAGGGAGCAGGAGGAGAGGCTCTTCCCCACCTGGCCTTGATCAGAAAATGAGGGCCATTCATGCCTCATTTTAGGTGTTGACATTTCGAATATAAAAATTCTCAAAATATAGAAAAGAAAAGAAGTATGGGAAGTGCAATGATCATTCTGATTTACTTTCATCTTGACCTATTCAAAGCCCCAAATACAGACTTTGCCCACAAATACCTTTAGAGAAATGCAATTAAATGTGTGAAATAAACTATTTCTAGGGTTGGTGGGGTTTAACACCATTTACTTGATCATGTCATTGGCAAATAAAGGAAAAGTCCACAAACAATTTTAATCCATGGAAAGTGAAATCCTCACAGAGGCTAAAAGTTCAAGGCTGCTTTCTAAATGACACCAAGGACCTGCATTATTTGTCAATTTACAGGAAATTTGTCTGCCGTGCAATACAATTGTGAAACAACTAAATTGTGGAGGAGGAGGACAGCATTTTGTAAAAGAGGAGGATGGCTCTGAAAATTACTATTGAAACCTCACTTAAGAATGCAGGAAATTCCTTAAGTTTCTTGTGCAGGAATTGAAATATTAAATTATAGCTGATTTAGCAGCCAGTTCCCAAGGTGCTACTGTTACTAGTGTCAATACAATTCACCTTCTATTTTTTATTTGTCACACTTCAAAAATGTAGCCTGTTCCTGTTAGCTAATCTCTTAACTTCAGTCCATTTACTACTTTTTAATCATACAAGGGCAACAGAGAGAAAGCTCTGGTTAAATGAATTTTCTACAAAAAGGTGGCAATTATAGATAAAAGAAGTACTATGCAATGTTGGGATCTTTTTTCCTGTAGGCATCACCACTAACTAACTATTTGTTACTGACTTTTGGCATCCTGGGACTTTGACAACGATGTTAAATGTTGATTTTTGTATAGCTGTCAGTTACAAATTGCAATTGAAACAGTTTCTCCAGGTAGAACTTGTAGACAATTTTTCATTATGAAGTATTGCAATCATATCTAGAGGAAGGAAGCATAATGAATTTATAAAGTCCATGTTTACTGATGAGTGAGCCCTAGTTCTGAATGTGCTGAATAATTCCAGTCTGAAGGAATGGCAAGGGTTACCAAACAGAGTATATTGCATTATGAAAGAAAACACAGTATCTTCATTCAACCAACCAAGGAACAAGAGGGGCCTGAAATTTAAGCAGAAGGCCAAGTGCTTACAGTTTTCCTTTCAATTAAGGTGATAATTTCATATGACTGTATAAAAACAAGAGCAGGTGCCTTGTCATTGCTGAGAAAATACTGTTTGAAGGTCAAATTCCTCTGCAGCTGCATAGAGGTCACCTGCATTTCACATAAAGGGCAGAACTGGCCCTGTGGTAGGAAAAGAAAATACCTCTAACATTTAACCTGATTTTTCATCAGCTTCTAGATACTTAGTGCATGATCAAACTGAAGTTATTCCATAAATTTATAAACCTGAAGGACCCAGTCTTTGAAGAGCCTTCCAGAAGAACTAATCTATAACCATAAAAGCAGACAGGCATTAAGAAATCTTAGCAAGCTTTGTCCATCCAGACGTTTTCTGGCAAGTAAAATGGTTTCATTATTTTAAAGGTTGATGAAGTTAAAGGATGGCAGAAGCCATGAGATATCTCAAAAACACAGTGATCCTCTATATGATCAGTGCATGATATCAGCCCTGCATCAGTCAGCTGAGCAGTCTCATTGTGCTGCCAAATTCTTGTAGGTTAATATTTAGATCAGTGAATAGCCATGCTGGTATGAATGATGAGACTGACTCTGGAGGAACCACTCCTTCAGATGGAGTCTCCTCCTTCTGTTGACACTAGGCTGAAGTGAACTCTGATATTTCTTTCTAATAAGGGATATTACAGTAAACTTTTGCATCTTTCCCTCTCCAAATACATGTTAATAGTGCAGTCAGACATAAAACATGTTTAACTGGGGAAACTGATAGCTTCACACAGGTTGAAATATTCACATTAATGGTGCTGAGCACAAAATAAGTTCCAGAGAACTTAAGTGAGCATCATTATACCAGTGAAGGAAGGAATTTTTAAAATACGATAACGAAGTATTTAATAACTAATGGGGACAATGACTCTTTAGTTCTATGAGCTGCTCCATATCTGAGGAGTATTTTGGAAACCATCCAACCTTGTCGTTTACAATTAACTACGATCCAAATGAGTCTCAAAAAAATACCATGTTGCTTCAGCTTCCTGGGAAGTATGGCAAGAGATGATTGTCCTGTTCTTCACTGCTCTGGTGTGGCCTCATCTACATCCCTGTGTGCAGTTTCGGGCACCAGATAAAAGAAAGATATAAAGCTACTAGAGAGCATCCAAAGAAGGACTTTGAAGTTGGTGAAGGGCCTTGAGGGACCATACAAGGAGTGGCTGAGGTCTCTTGGTCTGTTCAGCCTGGAGAAGTGGAGACTGAGAGCAGAGCTCATCGCAGGCTGCAGCTTCCTCATGAGGGGAAATGGAGGGGCAGGCACCGATCTTTTCTCTCTGGTGACCAGTGAGAGGACATGAGGGAACAGCATGGAGCTGTGTCAGAAGAGGTTTAGGTTGATATCAGGAAAAGGTTCTTCCCCCAGAGCATGGTTGGGCACTGGAACAGCTCCCCAGGACAGTGGTCACAGCACCAAGCCTGACAGAGCTCAAGAAGCATTTGGACAATGCTCTCAGGCATAGGGTGGGATTGCTGGGGTGTTCTGTGCAGGGACAGGACTTGGACTTGATCCTTGTGGGTCCTTTCCCACTCAGGATTGTCTAAGTTGACTGGACATCAATATCTTTAGCAGATAATGTAACACAGTTTAGCATTCACTTTCATTTTTCCAGAAAGCTCCTAAAGTGAAATATTTAGAAAAACATTTCCATCACTAATCCAAACAGGAGAAAGCAGTCATGTTACAAAATTTTTAGACATCAATTTTCATGCATTGAATATAAAGTGCACCTTTGGGGGCTTTGTCTCATGCTTCCTTGTTGCTACTATGCACACTTTCAGGTCAATGTCACTGCTCCTTTCCTGCTCCCAGATCTCATAATTCAGCCACAAACAGCTGGATCCCTTTGTAGCTATGAGCTGCATTTGGTGTGTGGGGTCCTGGAGCAGGAGGTGGCCATGGCAGTGCACCCAAGCAGGGTACCATACATCCTAGTAGCAGGCTGTTGATGCTGGCCTTCCCTGCCTTGCCACCTGGTATAGCCAGGGTTGGTCATGATGTGATTAAGTGTTGCTGTCACATAACCCAGTGGGTTGACACCCTGGGATCCACAACTGCTACAAGATCTGACATGGATTGTCATGATTCCAGCAGGGACACTGAATTCTGGTTCCTTAACAGATCTGGGCTTCATGCCAAGTTTTTAATAAATCATAATTAGGAGCTCAGATGTCGGGGATTGGTATGATGCTCAGATCCAAGCAGGGAATTTGGTTCCAATCCCTTCACTTCACCATCCAGCTAGAAGAATGACCACCCAGCACTGAGAAAGCTCAATTTAGCAATGCATATTGCTCAGTTTAACAAAGTGAATTGCACTTAATAATCTTCTGCTCTAGGAGCAATCTGAACATTTCTACTTCATCATTGTGAACTAGTTCAAGAAGAAATTATTTTAACCTTGGCATTGGAATTTGGGATAAGATATCCAATACTCAAAACTGAATAAAGAAAAAGGTCATAGGAGTCATACTGTTCTCAACCTTGTTTTCCCTTTTTTATAGCTTTGCAATCGTATTGGAGACCTAAAAACACAGTAAGGAAACTACTGGTCATAAATAGATCCTCTCCTTAGCCAGAGCTCTACTCGGTGCAGACAGAGCAGATATTAGTAAGGATAGAGCTCCTGGGCTGAGGTCCAGCTTTGCAGCCCCAGCAGGGATCCTCCTACAGCAAAAGATTTCTCTCCTAGGCAGCTGTGGCCAAACCCCATGCCCTTTGTATAATGGAACATACAGACCAGGATGTCAGAATCCATTCCAAGAATTGTGCCAAATATCAGTTAACAAGGAGACTCATTTTTACATATTTTATAGATGCTGATAGCTTTTATATGAAGACTTTGGGCTTGGCTGGAGAATACGTATGAAAGAGTCTGCTTTACTTCCTCCACTGAGGTTGCTCTTCTAGTTCCAAGCAGCAGGACTGCAGCAGAGTCAAGATAAAAGAGTAGGTCATGCATAATTAAATATTAATTTCTACCAAGTTTCTAGAAATGCCAATAAAATTCTCAGTATGTCTGAGAATTTGACTATTTCACCACTTTCCTCGAGTGTTTTACTTATATAACCTGGTAGTGATATTTTCAATAATTTATTTTCACCTTTTATAATTAATAGATTATCTACATAAGACATAATTTTTTCTATGCTGCATAATTTTTCTCATAAAGTTAGTCTAAGATTAAAAGTAATTTTAGACTGGCTGCATGTTTTGGGGGAGTTAACATTTTCTCTTAGTAACTCTTCAAAAGAATTCCATGCTTAGATGCATTATATTAACACTGCAGTATTCTGTATTCTGCCACTGACCTAGATGGGGCAAACTAAATTAAACCCAATATATTTGGCAAACACCATCTCCTACACTTGGTTTTGAGCAGGCACCTCGTGTTGTTATCAGTCGTAAATAGATGTCATATCTAACAGAATCACATTCCTTGTTGTTAGCCAGCGCTTTAATAGCAAAATATTTGACCACTGCAACATTTTTCTACTGGAGCAGTTAATGGAAACCTCAGTATAGTTCCTATTATGTATTCAAGCTATTTGCCAATTTCCTCTCAGCATGTGAAAACCCTTATTTGTGAGCAATATGCTTCATACACTGGGAGTATCCCAAGGAAGGCAATTCCTGCGTAAACTGTGGTTACGGTGTAACGTTCTCCAAAGTATAAAACATTAGGCAAAACAGATGAGAATGGATTTTATTGCTGCCAGAGTCTGCAAAGGCAGAGCTACCCTTTAAACCAGCTGTACCCAAGGCTGACCTTTCTTAAAGTAACTCAATCACATTCCAGCTGGCAACACTGATTTTCTCAAAACATCTCTGTTTTCATAATGAACTTCATCCATTTTTGCTGAATTTGCTATAAATAAAAATTTAGGTTCAGGTATAGCTTCTCTTTTAGGAGATACAGTATATTGAATCATTTGATCTTTAAGATATGAAAGTAAAGAAACAGATTTGCACACATCAGTGATGCCTCTGTAAGTTTTATGGACATCTACTTTTCTTTAAAGTACCTAACAGATGGCTCACAAGTTTCCAGAAACAACCACAAAAGTCAAACTTATAGGTCAAACCATCTTCTCTGAATATTAACAATAGAAGTAGCTGTAATTTAAAAACCAAAAACCACAGCCCTATTGAAGTACTCCAATATAAAAATAACAGGGGCAAGTTAAAATGCTCTGACACCTCCTCAGAATTCAAACTGTTCACAGAAAAGAGTGGAAAAATTCAAAAATCATACCAAGGGCAAAGAAAAGGAGATTATGGATATACAAGAAGTTCAGGAACAGTTGTTCAAAGACCTTTCAAAGTAGGGATATGGAACTAAATGGGAAATAAAATTCATGTCCTAGAACACAGTGTAATCATCTTGCAAGATGAAAAACATGACGGCAAAATTCATCTCATATGAGCAATGTTTGTATGCAAAACTGAGATGAAGCTAAAAAAAAATCATGGCATTTATGATCTCTGCAATACCAAAAGGACACCTGAAATCAGAACCCAAAACACATTAAGAATCTTTTCCATCAAACACTGAAATCAAGATTTTAAAAGTCAAGTTCAAAATGACTGCTCATGTTGAAAACGTCTTGTTTGCTCTGTAATTCCCCTATAGACACAACTTCACAGAGCTCAGTTCATCAGCAATTGTGCTTGGGTGTAAGGGTAGAGAGAGAATTCCACACCCAGCTGGGTGATTCATCCCAGCTCCACCAGGCAACAGAAAGATTTGGGGTTTGCTTTCTTACTCATGTCTTCAGTGCTGCCCATATCACAGTGTGCAGTACATGCTCAGCTAGGGAGGAGGCACTGGATCTCAGCTGAGGAGTAGAATGCTGTGCCTCCAGGACCAAAACTCCCTGCACTGGTGCAGCCTGCGCTGTACACTGCCCTCCAAAGGCAGGCACCGACGTTCCTCCACCTTTCTTTGGAGCTGACACTTTCTAGGGAAGAACCTTTCTCATAGTGCAGCTCCTTCCTTCTCTTTCTGTCGAAACCTTCTTACTCCTCAAACAATTCCTAAATTATTTGTTCCAAACATATGTAAAGGACGGGTTGGGTGTTGGAATCTCTCTGCGTACAGGGAACTAGCTCAAACAGAAGTGATAAGCATCAAAATTTTTTCTGAGGGCTCAGCCAAAGGCAGAGGTTAGTTCCACATTTCTAGCTGGCCACAAGGTGTGGCACAGCTCTAAACGAAGTGGCAATGCCTGGAATGTAAAAATATCTGACGCCAACTGTGCTCTACCTGGGGTTTTTCCATTAGAGATCTGATATCTTAATGATAGGTTGGACTCAAATATTCCTGCATGGAAACATTCTTTTGGAAATTAAAAAATGATGGTCTTCTGATGCTTTGAGAGGCTTTTTCCCCCTCAAAAATCCTACATAATTTTCTAGGAAGTTGTATCACTGCTATACAATTTTATGAGCTATTGCAAAAGTCTATCGAAGGTATCACTTACTGTTTAGTTCCAGGGATAATCTTAAAATTTTTGGTGGGACTTTATTAAATTCTTGTAGAATCCTACTATTCATGTTCCTATTAAATTTCCTACCCTTTTTTTCCGCAGGGGTTTGCACAGTCTGTTAAAGCAAAAGCCTGGAGTCAGTATAATCTAATTTGGACATTCTTATGAATGAATTTAAAGGGGAAAATTGAGTCATCATTAATTTGTAACACATTGCCAGACTTAACAGTAAATACTGATCACCATAGTTTTGGAAATATCTATCAAAAAGCTTATGCTCCAAGTGCTTTCCTAACTGGTTTGCTACCACAAACAAGCAATCTCAACAATTTTGTGCTGATGTAGACAGCTGCATATTTGCAATGGATCCTAAACCCTTATTCCTGAAAATATAAATTTAAAAGTCAAAATAATTTAGCTTCTTCCTTCAAATATTCTTATAGAAACAAAACAAGTGAATGGAAAACAGTTTACTGCTATCTAATTGGAAAGCAGAGCCCTTAGTCTGCAACAAACACATTTTATGACTATCCAGGATGAACAAATTAGGGCAGAGAGCTAATAATTTATACCAGCATTGCTCCATGCATCAAGGATCTTTTATGCTCCTGGGAGGGCATTACAAAAATTAGACTAATGTAGCAGAAAGAATGAGTTTGATCTTCCGTTACAGCATTATTCTATCACCATTGCTTTGCAATTCAAGCAACTTCACAACAAACATCTCAGAGACTGAGAGAACTGTGCCTGCTGGTTGGAATTCACTGGGATCATCTTGGACTGTGAGACTCTGAAAAATGGGTAGCAGATGAGCAAAGTGGTATTTCCTCTGTGCTTGCTCCCTTTCATCCAGATAGCTGTATATTTGATGAGAGTACTTAATATCTTCTCCAAGCTCTTTGATCATGTTGTTAATTTTGTTCCGTTGGCTCCATCCCTGCCTCAAGAGCAGGAAATTTATAGGATTCTCTTTCCTGGCAGGTGAGCATCATATACAGACTGACACTGTGAAAATACTGTGACAAGCAGCAAGAAGTTATGAAAGTGAACTCAGGATTCACATTTTGAACTAATTCACTACTTCAAGAGCTGAAGGAGAAATTCATATACATTCATTATCATTGATATTAACAGTAAGGTAAATAGATAAAGCCCAACTTATGGGCATTATAATAACCTACTTTGCAGTGATCACAGAAGGGACACTGTGAAAATACTGTGACAAGCAGCAAGAAGTTATGAAAGTGAACTCAGGATTCACATTTTGAACTAATTCACTACTTCAAGAGCTGAAGGAGAAATTCATATACATTCATTATCATTGATATTAACAGTAAGGTAAATAGATAAAGCCCAACTTATGGGCATTATAATAACCTACTTTGCAGTGATCACAGAAGGAGCCCAGCAAAATATTTTTTTTGCCCCCATGGGTAGCATACATTACAGGATTTTGATGCTGAATATATATATTCAAGATTTCCTATGAGCATTTAAATAAGATGAAAGTGACTGCTGATTTATAGTACTGATCTTCAGACTTCAGGATCACAGTTTCCAGAGGTGGTAAGAAATTAAACCAAGAAGTGGTCTGCAATGTACTACTCAGGACAGACCATAACCCTTATCTCCAGGTACAAATAAGACCCTCTGTAGGAGTCTACCAGAATATGGAACAAAAGTGTTTTGTGGAAGATGTTGCAGTAGACATTTTCCTGCAAAGTCTCACTTTTTACACTACAAAATTAGGAAAGACTTCGAGAAACTGCTTACTGAAATCAACAGAAAGTCTTTTAGTGTCCCTTGGTTTCCATCATTAACTTGTAATGCAGCTGAAAATAAACATATTTACTGCAAAATAATAAGCAAGGGCAAACAAGGAAGTTCTGCTACTGAAAAATCCCACATGGATTCAGTGTTCCATTTCACAAGAACAGTTCACTGGCTGAGTGGGCACTTCGCAATACCTTTCTTAATTTTTTTACATATATAAAAGCCACTTCTCACATACATGATACAGATGTGCATACCTGACAATTTTGCACCTCATACATCTTCTCTGTTCAGTGTATATTTTGTGAAAAAACCTCCGAGACACAAACCCTACTAACTCATTAGTGTAACAACAGGATATTGATAACATCAGTGGCATAACAAGACAACAATAGTGTAAGTAACACCAACATTTTGTCACCCATGTATCTCCCATGAAAAAGAATACTAATATAAATGCCACTAATAAAAACATGACTTCATTCTTCTGTCACACACAAAGTATCACTAACATATAATTAATGCCATTAACTCACAGGCTGTACTTGTGCATTGCTTTTATCCTCCTTGGAAGGAAATAATTCCAATGGTTTTCATCATACGCAACTCAGTTTTGCTATGATTCTATTCAAGCCAAAAAGAAAAGTGCTGTTTAAAAATACATTAAATACTGTATTTTTAGTCCAAACTCCTGTGCACAAAAGGAAGGGGATTCACAGGAAGGGAAGGAGAGCTCTTTGGAGGGATCTTTGCCTGTGATTGGTTTGCCAGCATTCCATGAGGGACTGAATTACATTATCACTTGCTCTGGCTGAAGAACTGCTTACCAAGGCCCTAAAAGACATTTTACAGCAACATCAGTTGTTGCATTAGGTTCCAACTCTGCTGAAAATAAAAATATTTATTGCAAAGAAATAAGGAATTGCAAAAGTACCAAAGGTACTAATGATCTGGAGCCCCTCAAGATCTGAGCCCACTTTCGGGAGAACACGAGCGAGTTTTGCTATTGACTATCCAATTGCTGTAGGTAAAATAGGGCCAATTTCTGTTATTGATCAGCCTACACACCACAATATCTGGTTCCAGCACATCCAGTGATGCAATGTGACCAGAATGGTGAGAATCAAGGTGAGTCACTACTGTGAGATGAGACCCTCAGGGCACTGATGCCACAGCAGGGGGGTGGCATATTTTACACTCATGCTGGAGTTCCAGAACAGGCCTCAGTCCTTCGAGATTTGGTAAAGAAGACTCAAAGTTAACACCCTCTCTCTCAGAAGAGGCAGTGATCATCTGGACCCACTTTTTATTGATGCTTCTTCCTCCCCTCAAAAGTCACTTGGGCAACAATGAAGTGGAGCCCACTGAAAGCCACTGTACCAAAATTCTGAAGTGAGGGGGGAAAAAATCACTTCAGATGTCTGTGAAATCATAGAGATTTGGTACTTCTCCATGTTACTTCTGAGTACAAGGTTATGCACTTACAAGCTCTGGCCTTACACTAAAGCAGAGGTGTTTATTTAGAGATCTTCTGCAATTCATTATAAATTCTAGAACACAATTTTGATTCCTGAACAGAACTGCATAATTATTTATTGCTTTTCACTAGCAAACATCTTGCTGCTATTTGCATGTGAGGGAGTCCTGCTTCTTAAAACAAAGGAAAGAAGGGGGAAAAGAGTGTGTACTACTGTTCCTTATGATCCAACCTTCATTGCTGGGCATGAGGTCTCATAAAAGAGATCCTGCAAAGCTGAGCTGTCCTTTGTGTTCTTCTGCACAGCTAAGATCATTCATCAAAAGAATATCTTCTGCTGGAAGAAAAAACTCTTTTCCATACAGAAGAGAATGTGTGAAACTTAAAACTCCATGATGAATGTGAAAAAACTTAAAGAGTAAGAAAAATTAAATACAAGCTGCTGCAGCCTCTAAACTCTGCAGCAAAGCTCTGTCCTAACAGCATGAAAGGAAGAGGTGGGGTAGACAAATGACGGCAAATTGAATGAAGTAGGAGGTTAAAAGGGAAGAAAAAAGGTAGTATGTCTTCTGGAACTGAAATTGCAGGAAAACACCAGAAAGCTGGAAACCGAAAACAGAAGTGGAATGAAACCTTTATATGCTGTGTGAATCACTGTTTGGCTAGAAACCAGGAAATAATTGCTGGAAC
>NW_008654292.1:0-23812 GCF_000695815.1 Acanthisitta chloris | reverse complement strand
GCAGGAAACAAGCAAGATGGCTTGGGAGAAGCTGCTGGACTGGCTCCGGACAATTTCCATTGATGATGCAGGTTAACAGAAAACAGTGAAAACAGGAATTAAGGAACAGACTCCTGTTCACTCTGAGATGTAATACCACAATGGTCTGACCCGATAAGCTACAGGAAACACTGACCCTAAGAATCACAAATTAACTTGGTAAGAATGAATCTGCCTCAGTCAAAGGATGACATTAAAATATCTAGAACAGAAGCAAAGATTTCTTTCTTCCATCCTTCCATAAAGTGGATAATTGCATCTGGTTTTAAAAGGATTACTGATAAACAAGCTCTCCATAAAGTGTTGGCTTTCCCTGGAAAAATGCTGAATCATTTTTTTAAAAAACAAACAACTTATCATTGAGAAATACACAGAGGATTTTAAATTTTATTAAAGTTCTGGATCAGAGCTACAGTTTGAGTCTTGCACTTCCACAAAGAGGAAAACTGAAGCATAACTCTCAGAAGACAACAGCAGAAATAAGGTACCCTAGAAGCACCTCCAAATTCAAAACTTGAGGTTTTAAAACAAAATCTTTTGACTGAACATTTTTGGATATTCACTGTTTACTTTTTAATTTTCTTGACAAAACAAAATCACAAAGTATTCCCATTAGCTTTAAAGGCAAACTTTCAGAACAGCTATCTTTAAACACCAGTAGATATTTACTTAGCTTGATAATTCTTAGTACAGTTGATGGGACATCTCTTTGAGAAGGAGGAGGAGGATCACATTGTACTAACTGGGTTTAGGCAAAGAAATGTTATTCACTCCCACGAGATTATCAAGAGGTTAAAGCTGAAAACATTATGCCACTATATTTACAAAAGTATAAGGCATAAACACTTCCTGAAAATATCATTGCTGTGAGGTTAGATATCAGTTTTCTAGCAGGAGAATGGCTGTGATTAGGAGCTATTGCAATGTGAATGAGCAAGCAAGTGCTCCTGTCCCATCTCAGAGCAGGATCTGAGTGAACCCTGGCTTTGGAGAGACTGGGTGAGCACAGGTATATCTGACCACTTGTGCAATTAATAAAAACACTCAGTCCTCACTCTTGGCAAGTCTGACTTCTGGGTGGTCATTATATATTACAATATTCAGCCCTTGTAACACCTATGAAGACATACTCAAGTGAAGGACAATTTAGCCCTTGGCCATTAACATAATTAACTTTTATTCTGTTTTTTTTTCAGGCCAACTCTGAACACTAACTGCATGTACAGTTTTCCCATTTCTTATGGATGACACAGATCTGAGCAAATTGGAGCCTTTCAGAAAACATGTATCTTTTGGTGGAATTATACATTTCTCATGCGTACCGGTGTCTCTATAATTTCACTCTTAAAGGAAAATAGTGGTCTCTTTATTTCCCCCTGATGTAAATTAAAAGTACCCTTATTAACTCAATAAAATAAAAATGGTGAAAGAGAACAGGTATCAGGCCCATTATACACTTGCATTGCACAAAATTGGTATTCTTTGATAGAACTTTTCACTGTGACTTGTCTCTAGAAATCAGAGCTCTAAGGAGAAATAATATTTACACAGGATTTCAAGATTTTTAAACTTAACTTAATTCTAAATTAAAAACAAAAGCTTTTAAAAGCTGGGCACACGATCACACAAAGACTGCAAAGAACAAGGCTAGTAGGGAATATTTCCCCAGAATACTCTTTCAGATTTCTAAATCGAAGATTATGTCTCCTATTTAATAGCTGCTAATTGATCTTTCTTTCCTATATTTGTCCAGTTGCTTTTAAAGTTATGAAAACTTTTGCTTTCCACAGTGTCCTGTGGCAGAGAGTTCCACAGATGAATCCCATGGCTTTAAAGGAGCATCTTCTTTTGCAGTTCTGAACCTGCTGCTGCTACTTCCATTTCATGCCCCAGATCATGTTGGAAGACACAGTGAGCAATCTCCTTCTCCTCACTTTTCCCATGCCACTCTGATTTTACAGATATCTATCATATCCTTCATTTACAGGCTCAAAAGTCCTACACTTCATCCATTCTCCAGGAGGATACAGCTTCATTCCTTTGATGTGGCATGCTCATGTTTCCATGATTTGCCATCTTCTGGAGTTCTACTGCATTTCCTTGAAGACACAGAACTCAAACTTTACATACAGTGTGCACAACATGCAGCAACACTGTAATGATTTCTGGTTTGTTTATGGGTTTTTTCTGATTTTTCTCAGTATCCAATTTTTTTTTTACCACTCCTGAGTATCAAACTGACATACTGAACTGAGTGACACTCAAGCAAGTGATACACTGCTTTAAGTAGGAGGGTTGGAGTACAATTTCTCCAGATATCTCTTCCGGTTTCAACAGTTCAGTGAGTCTGCGATGCAAGCTTGGGCAAGAGCAGATGAAAGATTTCTATTTTGCCACAGCACAAGACATTGAAATCAGTCCTGTCCTGGTGCTAGGCACAGCCTCAGCAACCCTCATTCAAGAAAAATGAACGTGAACTGGATCAAGCACAGAAAATCATTACTAAGATGAATGGGAAACGCAGAGCTTATCTACCACAAGAAAACTAAATGAACTTAGGCTCAGCCTAGCAGACTGAAGCCTGAAAAGGTTTATGATTGATGTCTGAAGTATATTAGAGAACTAAATACAGTGAATATCTATTTAAGCTATATGACAGCATTGAATTAACAACAAATTGTCCAGGTGTATGAACCACTCTTGAAAAACTCAAGCTAGAAAATAGGAAAAATATTCTGTGAAGGTTTTAAACAACATTTGAATCTGCCAGTGATTCTGGCAGCACCAAAGCCAAAAGCTCATTATATTTACTACAGAGTTTACTGAGTTTTGACATTTTTGTGAGCTCTTTCTTTCTTGAAACTAAATGATGGGGAAGACAATGCAATTTTACAATGTGCTTTAGCTTTCATGGAATTTCATACTGTAATGGAATATGACACTTGAAATTTCTCCATCCACATCATCTCAAATGCAATATATGCAGTTTGAAACTATTAGCTATAGCAACAAGCAAGAGAGAGGCTCTCCACCAACTCTGGATAAAATTCTTAACAATATAATGAGGTAAAACGTCAAAAGTCTCAGAACTGTCTACACTGAAAGAGAAGGACGAGCCCAGAGAATACAGCTCTTGGAAAAAGTGATTAATGACTTAGAAGTTACAGTTGCTAACTCTTTCTAAAGAGATGTGACAAACATTTACAGAACTAAAGCAGCGATTGTTCTATTACCTCAAATATAGTCCCTTATTAATGACAGGAAATACTAACAAATTCCTTGTACATCGGGTCAGAAAATTCTAGACAACAGCCTGTATTTTGCCTCTTAGAAGAAGAAAGCACAATTAAATTAACCAAACTGAACAGACTCCTAAATTTTCTTTAAAAAAACTTGTGTTCCCTGACCGCTCGCTTCCTGAGGCATTTAGGCTATATAAAGGTAGGGCAGAGTTTGGAAACCTACTGGTCTCAGCCCTTGAGAGCTGCTCAGCTGCTGCTGTGTCAGAAGCCCCAGCATGCCAGATTTTATTTGAGCTGCAGAAGTCAATGCAGTAGTTAGGAAGTACAGAGCATGAGACATTATACACCTCATAAACTCTTTTAGTCAGAGCATTCTACACAAAAGATTTTGAGTCACTGGCTTTTTTCAGGACTTGTTCAGTACATAAAAGCATGTCCAGTGAATTGCTGCTGTGATGAAAGGTCTGCTACGCCATGCAGATGGCTTATGCCTACTCATAAACAGTTTGTGTAAGACCTCCTTGTCTTCCCAGGCACAGTGTACCTCCAGACATATATGTACATCATGTTTTGGGGAGCATCACATGCAGAGGCAGCTCCACTAAGGTGAGAGACTTGTTTCCTGAAAAAAAAGCAACAGTTTCTCTAACACTTCACAACTGAAAAAAAAAGGTTTTCAATATTAAACAGGGAAAAAAAATTGTTACTTCCAGTTTTTAGACAAATATCAGCATCTCTGAGGATCATTTTACTCTTCGTGTCACTACATTATCTCTGGAGAGGACACAAGTCTCCCTACAACTCACATTTTAATTCAGATTTTAATCACTCTCTCTCTCACCAAGTCATGACCTCACTAAGGGAATAGCACATACATCACTGGCCTCAGGAGAGTCAGTCTGAGACACTTTTTTGTACATAAATTATTTCTAGAATATGTATGTAAGACATATAAAAGTGTGTTACACTTAAATCTTTAATTACTGTTATTGCAGATTACAGGAATCTCTCTCTTATTAAAATGGTGAACTTTTGACAGGTTTTAAACAAATTACTCTTGTGGTGGAAGACATCACATCTATCAACAGCCAGTCCAGTCAATCACCATCTGCCTAAGGAGCAACAGCGATGGCAGATTCCTTGCAAACCTTCTGTGAGAGCTCCTGGGGAATACAACATGGGTAAACAGGTTCAAGATATGCTCGATTGTCACTGTTTGCTCATGGATCTTTTTAGTGGTTTAATTTTATTGCTTAACAGGTTTTGTTTCAGAGTCTTTTGGACACCTGAGCTGATTTAACAGGATAATTAACTCACTTAGATTTTAGTTTTCTGATCAAAAATTTAATTTGAAGGTGAATGCATTTATCTGCCCAAGTATATTCCCATGTCTGTTTTCTGTGTAATTCTCCTGTCCCTTACTAAAATTTACTGCTTGAAGAACATACTTAAACATTTCAGCTAAAAGATCTGGCTCAATCCCATCTCATTTGATGGGAAGTCTTTTAAAGACTTGGCTGGAAATGGATGGTTCCCTGCAGGAACACCAGGTCTAAGGGCAGCTGACTGGCTGTCAGTGCACTTTTTTCACAAATATTTAGCCAAGTATCACTATACATTTTATATTCTTCCTCAGGGTCAACAAACCCTGAACATTAAATACAAATTAAAGAAAACTTCCTTGGAGTTTCCTGGAATTCTGGATGGAGTGCAGCTGAAGTCTTCAGCTCCGGTTTCACTGCTGCCATTTCAGCCATTCATTTACTTTAGCTCAAAGATTTATGATGATCAGAAATGATTCGAAGACCATAGATGTAATGCACATGGAATCCTCAGTAACATATATCCAATAATATGAATATGATGGATCTTAATTAAGTTAGATTCTACAATTTTAATATTCTGCAGCCAAGATTTACTGACATCTTGCAACCATTCACTAGTTATTCTGGTCCTAGTCTGTATGCAACTATTAAGAGAAATTATATATTAGCCTTGTCTCAAAAACTTCCCATTATATATAAATGGAATCATCTGGGACTGCATCATCCTAAATACTAAAATAAATGCGGCACAAACACCACCATCTAGATATAACTACATTTGGCTCTATCAATATGTGCCATATTCTCCTTAGAATAAATAGCTCTTCACTTTTCATGAACTGTGCCTATAAAATTCTGGTCTTAGATGAAATAAGTTTATTCCAAAGTTACCAGTTATGGAATATTAATTTACAAGGTTAGATTCACAGCTTTTCTGTAACTTCTCAAGTTGCCTTAAGCATTAATGCATTAAATTGTGATGATGGACCAATATGTGCCATATTCTCCTTAGAATAAATAGCTCTTCACTTTTCATGAACTGTGCCTATAAAATTCTGGTCTTAGATGAAATAAGTTTATTCCAAAGTTACCAGTTATGGAATATTAATTTACAAGGTTAGATTCACAGCTTTTCTGTAACTTCTCAAGTTGCCTTAAGCATTAATGCATTAAATTGTGATGATGGACAGATAATTCATCTAAACCTACTTTAAGATAATTCAATTCATCTAAACCTACTTTAGCTAAAGATTACTCTCATATTAACACACAATTTTAATTGAGTTTTCATCCAATTGATCAAAAGTCACAATGCTATAGCTGATGCTGCATCTATCCTCTATTTTACTGTCATCATATCAGTTTCTACCACGAGTCACATCCCACAAGGTCAAACTGTGTTGAACACAACGGACAATCCATTCTATATAATGCAAATCTCTGTAACATAATTTAGACTTGCTCTGATGCAATATTGTAAATTACTTTTGGTTTATATGTTCAAATAATAAAATTCATGTAGCTTATAATATGGTTTGATATTATTATTCTTATGTTAATATAATGCTGAACACATTAAAACACAACAGGATACAAAGACTCCAGCTTGTACCACTTCAGTGGAATTAAAATCTCTGTAACCAAGAGGCAGATCAAACCCAAAACATAAATTTTACTATCTACATAGTTTAGAAACTTGAGACAGGAACAAGTTCAGTAGGGCAAATAGTATAAAGAAAATTTACTACTGAAATACATTTTCCATAGAACAGACTGACATTTCTTTGAAGGTTTGCAAAAGGCATTTTATGACCCATTAAGAATCAAATGCAATATTTGTGGCACAAGTGCATATACTGTAACATTTATTGAGTCTATTTATCTGAGATAAAACACATAGGATACAAAATGTGAAAGCCATTATCATGTTTTTTCCTCATTTATTTACCTGGCCAGGACACACTATTGAATTTCACAACTCGTTTATGATGGAGACATGGGAATATGGCAACTGCATAAATAATACCCCAAGTCAAAATGCAAAGCTGCAACCATTAAAAAAGTACAATTGTCTTTTACAGCAGTTCTTAATCTGCTCTTTCCTCGCCACGGAAATATAACACATTAACCACTTATTGATCTCTGATGTCATCATGTGACCTTTAAAACGAAGAGGCGTGGACTTAAACAAAAACTGTTCCGAACAGATTAATGCAGTTGGCCTTTGTTGTGACATTGTTACAGCTTCCAGAGCAAGTGTTTGTGATGTTGGATGCCAACTATTATAATCACAGCCAGCACAAAAGGAAAGACAGGCACCATGGATCAACATCACTGGTTTAGCCTGTGCAATGGAAAGAACCCTAATCAGAAAATACTAGGACACATCTAAAATAAATTACATCTTTGTTGGAACCAATGAGTAAAATACGTGAAATTCATCATGAAATTAGTTTTCAACTTCCAACTGGGCCATAGCCAGACTGTATACACATTACAAATACATTCTAGCATACACACATCTCAAAGTGGAAGTGCTGGAACCTCCACACACAACGGATTAAACTGACCAGCATGGAATCCATTTGGACACATGAGTCTTCCCAATTCATGCAGACAAAGGAATGATAATGCTCACAAGCACATGACTAGGAGTTGTTTGTGAGAAATGGTGTGTACAAACCAGGTTTTGCTGTTTGGCAGAAATCAGTGCTGCAGGAAGCATCACTAGAGATCCAACATGGCAGATTGTAATCCAAGATTCAGCATGGTAAGATCCAAGATGGAAACACTGAAACACCTAATTCATTCCTTAACAGTCGGACTTGATGATCTTAAAGGTCTCTTCCAACCTTGATGATTCTACGATTCCGTGACTGATGGTTCTATGATTCTTTCATTTTTCACTGGATGCAGAGAATGTAACAACTTACGGATGACATTCTGCCTGCGCTGGGGAAATGAGTGCTAATGATGAACTCATATACTTCCATTTCTGCAGCCTTTTCTTTTTCATTGCACCAGTTATGCTTGAATACCCCAATCAGATAAACTGCTGAGTCACTCAGGATGCACTGCTGACTCATGGCTGCTTTAGGTTAGTTGTATGAAAGAAATGTCTGTGAGAAATTGTTCTCATTAAGTAGATGCAGTGGAATCAAAACTTTCTATCCTGGATTTATTCACATAAAAATAATTGTAATATTTAAGTGCATAACCACCTTCTTACCTAAATGAAATGAGAGATTTACTTGCTAACAGGAAAAAAACAGGAAAGGCATTTGGCATACTCTTAAGCAATAGGCTTCCAAACAGAAAAGGTGAAATAAATCTCACTGTTTTAGAAAGTGTAAAGTTCTGTATCAGTGAAAACCAATGTCTACCAAGCATTTGGTCTCAGAATGTTACCATCATATGGAATGCTGGAGTAAGTGATATGGAGAGCTCTTCTTCAGATTCCAGCATTTATTCCAGAGGTTTCCCCTGCCATTACACTCTCCATGAACAACTGTAGTTGATGCTCTACATCTTACTTGATATTTCCACAACAGAAGTAAAGGGACATATGTTTTCCAGTTACAATAAGAACAATGTGTGGAGAGATGAGACTCTCAGACGATGCAGCGCCAAATACTTGTCTGTTGCAATGATGTGGCCCCACTGATTTCAAGATGTGGCTTTAGGGATAAAAGAAAGTATGGAACTGCAACTACATCACAGGCAGCATTTGAATGAAGAGACAGAACACAGTGGAGTATAAAGCGACATTGAGTAACATATAATTGTTTTAAAGCAGAACTATTGAATCAAAATACTCATTAATGGAACCCCTGAATTTATTAATTTTGCTAAAGAGGTAAGCCACTAAACTGTCTGCGAAGTGGTGTTAATAGCAAGGTCAGTCAGTCATTAGCAGCACAGAGTATCCTCCTGCACTTGGGAGAATTCGAGTGCTTAGTAATGGATGTTAAAAGACAAGCCAGAGTTCTTCCAGTGCATTTTAGCTGAAAATTGGAATATTCTTCACAGAGAAACATAACATACCAAAAAAAAAAAAAAAAAAAGGTAACCTTTTCACTGTGGGAAATGTCAATGCTACACTACAAAACAACAGAAACATTACGTTTCTACTGGAGTTTTCTGAAATGCAACTGTGTAAGTGTTGGCTAATGCTGAGCAAGGAGAGACACTCAGCAAATATTACAAGCACTTTTTACCCTATTTGTTACAGATGTAAGAGATTCAAAATGCTCACAGACAAACTCCACCTGTGGAAATCCAAACAGTACTGAGCAGTGGCAGCTGGGAAGCCATATTTTTTCTTTCATGGAAAGTTTTAATCAGTGACAAAAACATGAAATTCAGGAGAGGGATCTGTATAAAACATGTTTTTGATTATCAGAATTGAGAACATTTGTATGTTTTTAGATTTTAAGTAAAGAAATAGATGTACCAACAAAAGTTCTTCTTCCATCCCCAAAGTGTTATTTAATTGAAAAGCCATTTTCTTTCCAGCAAAAAAAGAAAAAGTTTTGATGAAAAATGTCCAACTTGCAACTACTGGTTTTAATGCTCAGCCTAAGAGTCTGGGAACCACTGACACTGATAAATTTGCTTGCAGTAGCAGAGCAATGCTGCAAGCTTCCTGCAATCCCCACCTCCCTTCAGGGACCCAGAAATAGCTGCCGAAGTCCCAGAGTGGGTTTAGCTGATTCAGGAGAAATGCAATTAGGCCAGAAAGAAAATGCACTGATTAGTTATTTCTCAGATAGGTTTTTGCAGGTGAGAGTTGCAATCTTGGAGAGGCTTTTGGCTCCTAAGAAACTCAGCCAAACTGAAGAGGCAATACCAACTGTCCTCATTAACTGCCTCCTAAACCACAAGTATGAAGTAATTTATTTTCTGCTTGTAGGGATTAATCTAGGGCAAAGCAAAAGTTTCTAGTGAGCCTAATGCACAAGAAAATCCCAAATACTGAAAGAAAAGCTTGCAAAAAAGTACATGGCTTGATACATATCTCATCCCCTCCCATTTTTATCAGTCTTACTATAGAGTTCCACAGCATTTCCAATCAGTAACAAGATATATGTGTCGATAAAGGAAGTTTGCGTAATGGGCATGGAGAATTTAGTTACTGAACCAATGCTCTGGACCTAGTTAACACAACAAAATTTCTCTGTAAAATATACGAAGTGTTTTACCGAAAAATGAATGAAGAAGAACATTTCTTACAACTGCTTGTCCAGTTAGATGTCTCCACAACATTTGTGGTCTGAACATGTGACTGCTACAGACCAGTCTTGGGCCACAGATAATCCACATTAGCACAACCATTTTCCCTTGAAGGGATTATACAAATCTTTCCCTCTACACAAGATAAAAATGGAGCATGGTCTTCCTCCTCCCACAGGTTAGGGAAGAGGATTTAAAGAGTTTTTAAAAGGACATTAAACATGATTGTTATTGGCAAGTCCCAGATTTACAATGTCTCAACCCTTGTAGTTTAAAAGACTCTTACAACCATTTTGACAAGCTACCATGGTTGCCACAGGCCTTTGAAACGCAGAAGGCAGAATGCCCTTAAGCTAAAATAGTGCCTTTTCTTTATCCCATTGAATTGTACTCAGGCTGAGCCGAGTTACAAATTGTTTAAATTTGACATTTTCTTCTTATACTTGAATTGCTCAGGAAAATTTAAGAACATAGGACTGGAAGGGATCTCTTGAGTCATCAGATGCAGTCCGTAGGCACCACGTTATATAACCCTTTTCATAAAAGTATTGAGCTCCACCTTAAAAGCTGCTGTTCTTTTCCTGAACCCACTATTCCATTTACAGGCTGTTCCAGAACCTCATTAAATTAAAAAACCCCTTTCTGATTTCAAGCCAGAATATATTCATGGCCAGTTTAGACACAAATTTTTTTCATAAGCAAATACTGCCCTTTAGCTCAGTAGCTCTTTTCCACGTCTTGTATTTATTCCCTCAGGTATTCATATTGTCTCTCAGTTATTCTCCTCCTAAGCTGAACCAGCCAAGTCTTTTTTAGTTCCTTATCCTAAAATAGGTCTTTCACTCCCCTAATGAGCTCCAGGAGCACAGCAAAAATTAACTGTCCACAGGCATCCTAAAGGCCCAGGTCTGCATCTCTGCAAACAGAAGGGCACGTGACACCTACTGGGGATCCATGACTAACACAGGGCTGCTACACCATCCTTCCCTAACCCCAATCATCGAGCATTCATCAACTATTTCAGTTCAGAAAAGGATAAAGCAAAAGTCCTGCAATGCACCCATTTCTGGAGCTCAGCACCACCAGGGAACAGAAAGAGAACATAGTGGTTCAAGCTTAGGTGTTTTATTTCTCAGGTTCTTCTGGAACTGATAAGTCTTGAAGTATTTGATCTAAGCACAAAACAGAAAATATCAAGAAGAAATGTCCAATAAAAATCCACTGTAATCAGTCTGAATTTTCCAGAAGCTTTCAAAAGACTTTTAACCAATGGAGGGGTATATTTTAAATGTTTAGTGACAGCCTGTACAACAGAAGTAATGGGACATATGTCTATGCAACAACATATGACACGAAGACTGGTGTAATTACATTGCCCATGAACTTCCTGATAGATACAATAAATATTTCTGGGAAAAGAGGTAGGAAAAATACAACATCAACAATGGGAAAGAAAAAAGCACAGAGTATATAATCACATCTGGTGAGTCAGTGTTGATTTTGATGAAAATTAAAAAATAAAAAAAAACCCACACAGAAAATTACCTTGAGAATTAGAAAAAGCTCATGATTTCCTAGAGCCTGGAAACTGCTAAACAGTAAATGTCTGAAAGTTTGGAACACAAAGCACTGGATGAACAACCTAGTGTTGATCTGAGAAAAAGATTTCTAATGCTATATATTTTCTTTGATTCACAGAGTTTGGGGTGGTCATTGTTTGGTTTCTGTGAGGACTTTTTTATTCTACTCAACAAATTACTTCATAAATTCTACCCTGAATTTCTCTCCGTAAAGAACTTTCAGGATGGTAGATCAGAAAGGCACCGCATCTCTTTCTCATATAGTGAGCACATTTGATACCCTGGAGCAGGGAGAGGAGCCTCAACACTGTTCCACCATTCCTTATGTAAATCCACTGCTGAGAAGCACTGGAGAAAGACAGTGAGAGCAAGGAAAAAGAGCATTTGCCAGCCTGAAAGGTGAATACTCATCAATGGCATTCACAAATGATTTAGTATTCAGAGTGCACTTGGAAAGACTCTTGTCATGTCCATCTATCATGGACACACACAAAGAAAGACACATAAACTAGAAAATTAATCCTTTATATCTAGTTTTATCAAGCACAGTGTGTCACTGCGGTGGTTCAGTTCAGCCTGACTTTACAAAATAGATTCTGAAGACACCACAGCAAGAAAATAGCAAAACATTTTACCAAGCAAGAGACTTGTTGCTTCAATATTACATTCCAAACACAACCTAGGTGAAGGATAAAGTTAGTACATCTCTTCAGCATACCACCACTTTTCTGTCCTTCCTGGGCAGTTGTGAAATCTGCAGCAATGAACTACCTCTTAATAAAAAAAAATAATAATAATTTCTACTGAAAAGAAAGGTGAGAATATATAACAAGAGCCTTTAAGGCCATCAGGTCTTGCATAGCTTTCAAGACCAATCACAAGTCAAAGGAACAGCTGCTAACGTAGCTGATTCATCATTTGATTTAGATGTCCTCCTGAGTTAGAAGTTTTATCTGTTAATGCTCAATTTTGCTATAGGACCCAAGAGTGACTACTCAGTGGCTCTTGATATCTGTAGTCTCGGTCCTCTGACAAGAAATACAGTTTCTCTATCTAACTTTACATGTTCTTCATCCATATATGAAATTTCCTCCATGTCTGCCCTCGCTTAAGAGACAGTATTGCGATAAAAAATTGAGATAGTATTGAGATAAAAAAAATTCATTTGATCCAAGGGGAGATACCTCAATATATCTACTATGCTTGAAATTAATTTTCCTTGTGTTATTTCTGTAGAAATAAGCTTCCTAACTGTGAAGTGGAATACTGCTTTTTAGGGTGCCTTCTCCCAACTCAGTTAACATCAGTAGCATTTTCTCAGTGTTCTGTTAAAGCAGCTCATGAACTGAGTTAGCTCTATCTTAATCCTGTGAAAGCGGAGGGAAAATTTGCCCTGTAAGGAATTTTACTACCCAAGAAAGGTGACAGTTAACAACCATAAAGACTGAAGCACATTCATGAATTTCTCAGGAGCAGACAGCTGATACACATAACCTTTGGGCTAAGCAAACCAGCACTTGAGATGACAGAGATGTTCTGAGTTTATATCTGCTAGCATCAGCCTTTTGAGACCAACAGAAAAAGTGGCTGGTTTTGTGACATGGGTAACAGTTCATCTAGACCTGAAACTCAAGACTCTAAATATATTTCACAAGCACATTTTTCTTTTCTAGCTGGGAGCAGACCACCTTTTTTATGAGCCTTCCTCTACATTAACTGCTTTTTCAGACTTTCAGTTGCACAATAGAGTTAGCAAGGAGGCAGCTACTGAGCATGACTAGATATGTCAGGAGGCAAGGGCAGTCCTGTCTGTGCTGCTGTCACCAACATGTGACAGCAAAGCCACTGAAGCAATCACATGACTTAAGCAGAGTCCATGGTCCAGCTTGCCCAAGACCTCTGAGAAGCCTGTGACAGCAGCCAGCACCACAGCCACATGCATGGCTGGCCATGGTATGACATCATGGGTGGGTTTGGCAGGATGCACAGACAGGCAGCAAGGGGATGAGATTTGTGGACAGGAGAGGAGGTGTTTCTGGGCAGATGGCAGGTGCAGGAGGAGGTATTTTGGTCACTGCTGCTAGACACTCTGCATAGCTACGGCCCTGACCCAGAAGCGAAGCAGCATCTTTGCCATAGATATGGCTCAATCAGTCCCAGCTCTTGGCATCTGACTACAACCCAACCCTTGTGCAGATGCATGAGGATGTGGCACACAGTATGGTGCCAGCAGTGTGGGACTGCCAATACAGCTCTCAGTTTAAGCATTGTCTCTGCTGCTTCGAGGAACCAAGGACACCACCCCCTGTAACAGACCTACCAAGTACTGAAGCCTCCAAGGAACTCTCATTCAGCCTGCAGCTGCTGCTCACCAAACAGCACCAAGACTGCCAGTGCAGAAAGAGTGACCGGGCACATCAGTCAATTCTACCCCTTTCTGAATGTCATATGTTGGCAGGTGCACACAAGAATCATCAAGTACCCATCAACCACCATGTCCTTGGGTTACATCACCCAGCAACAGACTTGTACTGCTAACATTCTAGAAAAGTTCAAGAGTCAGACTTTGAAATAGCCTGAAACTTAAACATAAAGGCATATGAATGAACACAAGCATACACAAAACACTCTGTTGTCTTAGCAATGACAAATGGTCAACTGCAGGTGTATTTTACTAGCTGAAAACCACATCAGTATCACGAGAACCACAGAGAGACCATGATGATCACACAAGTTCACTTGCTTCCTGCATTCCTTCAGCTGAAGCTGCACTGGTACTCATATACAGCAAGGAAAGGGCACACAGCAATGCAGATAGCAGGAGCTCTAGCACAGGATACATTTTGCTACCACCCTGTTTAATTACTATTTGCAGTTCAAGGCTGCACAGATTACCTCCACCCACACAAGGCAATTTGAACACTTTTATTTCGTCTAACTATGTACTGACATGATGTTAACAGTTGCAATTTCAAGGAGAAAAATCCTTAGAACTTCAGTTACAGATCAAGGAGAAAAATCTCAGATCTTTCCCTCACATTTCACGGAATTACAGAACAGTTGGGCATGAAATGGACCTCTGGAGGTTATCCAGTCGACTTTTCTCAAAGAACAGGAAATTTCAAAGTTAGATAAGGCAGCCCAGGGCCTTGTCCAGTTGAGTCTTGAAAATCTCTGAAGATGGAGAACCCACAAACTTTCTGGGCATCTGTTGCAGCAATTAACCTCTCTCAATTTTTTTTCCTTCTGTCCAATCACATTTTCCCTCTTGCAACTTGTGATCATTGCCACTCATCCTTTCGCTATGCATCGCTCAGAAAGGTCTGGCACACCCTCCCTATTACCACCTCTTAGGACCACGATTAGATCCACCTTAGGCTTCTCTTCTCTGGACTAAACAAACCTTTGGCCCTTAGCCCCTTCTACCATAAGGTTCTTAATACCCCCAACCACCTTAATGTTCCAACTGCTACCACACCACAGCCCTTAGCACAGACTCATCACATTGCTTTGCACCACAAGGTTGGAAGGACTGAAAATTATCCCTACATGGCATAGTGACATCAGGTGTGAAGTCCCAGTCTCTATGTCAGTTTAAAGCTTGCACTAATCTCAGTGAGGTCAGGTGCTCACCTGAGACATCTGCCCTGACTGCCAGACCAGAACTAAAACTCAGTTCAAGGAACAAAGTAGGCAGAGAGCATGTGTCAAAGATTTCTGCATTAGAGAGGAAAAAATGAACGAAAACAATTATAAGGATTTGGGTATCCATTTTCACAGGGATATTTAGTTGACACATGCTCTGAAACTGCATTATTAAAACTAGAACAGAAAATTATATGTTTCATTACCAAGAATTAGAATAAGAATGGACTGGTTTGTGCATATAAAAAAGTGTATCTGAGAGGCTTTTCAAGATAATGAAAAACAAACCAAGATTGTTATCTGATGATATTAGCATCAATATTCTGCACTGTCCTGTATGAAAAATTATCTGTGTCATATATTTTCAAACAATATGTTGCATGAACTCACAATAGAAAAAACTCAGCTCCTATTTCCATACAGTAAGTTTAGATAGGCTGATTGGTTTGGTCTAACTGCTAAACAATAGAGGGAACATAGAGTAATACAAGTCCATCAGAAGTACAACTACAGCTGACCAGAATGCCAAGCCAAAACGAAGTCACAACTTCTGCTTTCAGGGAACTCCAAACCAGAAGTAACATGAGCCAAGAGAGCAGATGAAGAAGCAGAAATTAATTGCACTATGATAGGACTGAAATAACACAAAGTAAGGCCAAGTGGTGAGAGGCAAGTTGGGAGCAAGTTCCTACCACACTGGGATTTATCTCCAGTTAAAGACACCAGGCCAGAATTTCAGGGAAGGTGAATTGCTGTTGTTATACAGGTGTCATTACTTTAAATACACTGAAAGTTCAGCTTTCAGGTTGTAACTTTTAATATGTTCCAAGTTGCTTTGTTCCAACCAGACCATGTAGGAAATTTGGTGTTGAGTGTAAAGGTACAGACTTGATTCTCATCTCTACTCAGATTTTCTATTCCCTGATTTTCAAGACTTACTCTTGATTCACACTGATAAATTAATTAGTCTTTCAAATTTAAACTAGGCTTTCTTTATTGAGCTCGTAACTCACTCTAAGTCAGTGTATTTTGGTTTATGAAAGTCCTATTCTGGAGGCTGTGGACCAGTCCATGCCTCCCACAATGGTTGGTGATGGCTACTGCCATCTCATCTATACCAATACTCTGGTAGAGGCACTAAAAAAAGTTTAATGATTCCTTATTCGGAAATCACTATTGCAAATGGATTTAAAATTTTTACAAATCACTCTGATGCAAAAACTAAATAGACCTAAATTCCTGACAATTCTAAATTTGAGAATGTTTCATGTCTAAAAATCAAAAAAGAGAACACAAAAACTTAGAATAATGTCTAAGAACAAGACACTACCAGTTTGAAGTCCTTCATCAAAAATGTGTAAGTAATGCTTTGGAAGGGCACTTTTCCTGCAAATAAATGTAATGCAAATACTTGGTCCCATAAGACCTAGTTTATAGCCCTTCCCCTAAAAAGTAGTCCCGATGATTAGCATAGCTAAGTATGTACTGTAATGTAGAGCCTGTTGCATATTCATTCACAGTGGGTATAATTCTCTTCTTAGAGACATTACCAAACCCAGCAACAGCCCTTGTATGTAAATGGAGAATTCCACTAGCTTGTATTTAAAGGCATCTATAATAAAAAATAATTAACATGCACGATATATTTACATATTTTTAGAGAGCAGACTGTATGATAAGGCACCATTAAACATACATTATTTCAAAACATAAAACATCTTAGCAAAATAAAAAAAGGAAAATATTCCTCTAAAATTTGATTTCCATACTCCTAAGCAAAACCCCTGTAAATACACACATCTTTGAAAAAGTGTGTCATTAGTAACTCTGGCTAACTAGGCACAGAAAGAATTTCTGAATGACCACCAATCAAAATTAATGCTATTTCTCCCTGGATTATATTGGGGTTATCCCATTTTGCCAAGATCTAAAAGCTCTTTGTTTTAAATTTCCAGGCAAAGAGTAGCTACCCCTTGACTAGCTCATAATAATATTTAGAGCTGTGCTATGATACTGAAATACAATACACATTCATTTTCTTAAGTGAAATCTTCACAGTTTCATAGTATATTAAGGGGTTGGAATTGACCTTATAGATCAACCAGACCCAACCCTCTGCCCTGGGCAGGGACACGTCCCACCAGAGCAGGTTGCTCAAGGCTCTAGCTAACCTGGCTTTGAACACTGCCAGGGCTGGGACAGCCACAGCCTCCCTGGGCAGCCTGTGCCAGTGTCTCACCACTCTCAGCGGAAAAGATTTCTTCCTAATATCTAATCTAAATTTCCCTTCTTCCACTTTGTACCCATTGCTCCTTGTCCTGTCACTATAGTTCTTAACAATAACATTCTAATGTAACATAACATAATGTCCCATGGCCCAAGAATCCTATAATCACAAAAAGAAGTCTCTCCTTAAAGAACGTCATCAGAAACAATGTCACATTTATTGATGGAGCAAGGGCATCAGAGCTGGGATATGGATTTCATCCCTGACTATGCCACTTGCCATGACATTGAGAATCATCGAGTCATGATACATTTCAGTTTTCAGATCATCAAGTTCAGCATATTAATACATTTCTAGTGCATATTTCAAAAAATCACATAAAAATTAAATTGATCAAATTTAGCTTTATGAAATCTAATTTAAATACCCATTTAAACAGAAGAAAAACTGTTTTTACTCTGAGGGTGGTTGAACATTGGAACGGGTTGGTCAGAGAGGTTATGGAATCTCCATCTTTGAAGATACTCAAAATTCAATGAAAGATGGTCATGAGCAAATGTGCTCTACATGAGTCATAGTTGAGCTGCAGGGTTAGAGAAGATGATCTACAGAGCTTTTCTTCAGCCACCACTATTCTGTGCTTTTCTAATAATTGTATAGTTTTTAAACACTTTTGGTGTAGCATGGCTTTTTTGCTTATAAGCCCAGAAAAACAGACTTAAAGGCACCTTGTGGCTTCAGACTTCTCATCCTTACACCTACTGACATTACGTAATCCTTTTCATGGCTGGATCAAGCTCCATGTTGTTTCTCACTAGTAAGAATAATAATTTTAGTTTTCTGAAATTTTATGTGTCCTTGCATAGCTTCGGAGTTACCATTTGTGCTGGTTTGAAAAGCAAACCGGTGAGAGACTCTGAGTCAGAAGAACAATTTAATATGAACAACACAACAAAACAACACAAATGCAACAGTACAAAAAAAAAAGTAACCTGACAGAGTCAGAAAATAACCCGACAGAGTCAGAAAGTAACCTGACACCCTGTCAGTCAGGGTGTAGTAGTAGTCTGATTAAATGGTGCTGCAGTCCTCCTGGAGTGATGGGTTTGTTGGAGCAGTGATCCCGCAGATCCGATCCTCTCCCAAAGGTCCAGCAGCAGCTCTTGTCCTCTGGGAACCCAGCAGGTAAAGGGCTCCCTGTGCTGGTCCAAACCCCGGCTTATATCCCTGTGAGCATGTCTGGCTCCCCACCCCTGGGGTGAGTCACCTCACCATGGGACAAGGCCATAAGGATCACTGGGAGGATGTGCCATGAATGGGTCCTTGACAGCCCGTTAATCAGAGACAGCCCCCTGAGGGAGCCATCAGGATTGCCCTGAGGGAGTTAATCAGGGACAGCCCCCTGAGGGATCCATCAGGATTGCCCTGAGGGAGGGACAAGGTGATAACGGTCACTGCCCCACCTGCTTTAACGGTTTGTGGAGATGGTAATAGAATACATACCATTGGATACCCCCCACACTGCAACCCAGGACACCATTACAATCATGCAGTGATATTCCTTTCCCTGAGCAGCCTAGCTATACACAGGAGGTTCTGAGCAGCAAAGTCCAAAAGGCACAAAACACAGTATTGCTCAACATATACAATTTATACACCTGGACATGAAATCCTGCATACTAGTGTATTAGTAGATATCATTAGTTCAGTGCAATTTTTATACAGCAAACTTTCAGGGAAAAATCAGCTTGAAAAATCAGTTTACTAATGTGTTGTAATATACTGTGATCACTCCGAATATCACATATACTCTGTGTGTAAACAATACTGAACATGTCACTTGTCTTAAGAGAATTGCTCAGTCAGCTAAATCTAATAGTGTTTTCTTGCTATTTATGTGTAGTCTTCGTATTTATGGATTCTTTATAATGATTCTAATATATCTTGTCCTGATAGCACTAATAAAACTTATTTCAACTTCCTTTAATCGGCACTTTCAAGTTGGCAAGTTTCAAATCCCATGGTCCATTACAACTTGTAACATTCTTAGGTGTTTACACAGCATCATTTGTTGCTTAACAGAAGGAACCACTTGAGCTGACCACTTCACACTTCTGTTTCTACCCAGATGAAAAATAAGGCCATAAACCAAAGTCTCTAATACTGGAATCTTCCCTGATATTCAGGATGCATATGAATATAAGAAAACAGTGTGTGCCATTTGCTCCTGCTTGATGTACATCATGATTTCTTAAATCTATTGAAATTCAGCTGTTGAGCCAACAATTTTGAAAGCTCTGTATAGACCAGAGTTCCCATATGAGACTGATTTCTACATGATCTACACTTCTCCATTTTTTTCACCTTAGTTGGAAAGTTAGCAAATCGTCCACCAAGAATGTTTTGGCACCTTCCTGTTTATTTTTGTAAACATGTTAGGTGGGAAAAATGGCATTTGCAAACAAAAGGAGGGAGCAGAGTGTGGGAAGCTCATATTTAGGGTATCATTGGAATGCACTGGCATAAGACTCAATGACTTCAGAGAAAGAGAAAACTATCTTAATTTTATCCTGGGTCAAAGTTTCTTTATCGCTCTTCTCAAAATAAGGCAAAACTGCATTGGTCAGACTTAACAAAAGAGAACAGACTCATGAAGTTGTTTTTCAGAACAGTAGCCATTAAAATACACTGTCAGCCCCAGCAAAGTTCTGTTCCATGGCATATGCTGTACAGCAACAAATAAACATCTCTTTGTTTTTATATTATTGTTTGTTTCATTATACTGTGGTATTTCAGTTCTATTTCAAATGCTTCCTGTTGATAATAAGTAATTGCATGTTATAAGATCCAAAGAAGGCTTTGGAGGATGACATTAATTTAGCATCAGAATCAAATGATCACAACTACTTGTTTGCTTTCAAAGACAGCATGGCACAGGGCAAAGTATATTGGGCTTTTCCCAAATCTACTTCTTGTCACAAAATAATGTACATCGAATAGTAAAATACTATGGAGCCTTCCTATTTTCCTCACATTTATCTAGTCTCTAATTTTTAGATGTTATATGTATGCTAAGGACATCCTCATCTTCTTTTGCAGCTCTTATTTGATTTCACGTTTTGGATAACTTTGGTGACAAGTTTTCTGAGGTATCCTAGCACTCCCTCAGACCTAACAGGTGATTATGGAGCTATCACAGTACCAAGACCTAGGAAATCCATGATCCTGCCTATCACCCAGCCAGAGCAGTCATATCCCAAGTGACTTGCTGAAGCTACTCACCATTTCCTGTCAACTCATCCTTTATGAACTCACTGGAATTTTTTCGCTTTCACCCTCATTGACTTCTTCCATGTTCTGGTCATCCTCCCTTCTCAGGTTAGTGATACACATCTTGTTACCTCATTCCTTCCTTTTGCTTCTGCTAAAACATTGCCTTTGCCTCCCCCATTTTTTCACACAGGCAAGGCTTTGCCCAGTTTTCTCCTCGCATTCGCCTTTGGCTCCTTGTCCTTCACTCATGCTTCGTTTTCACCCTTCTCTCATTTAATTTTCATGTCTTAGCACAGGAATTCTCTCAATTTCTCCATGTACCAAATTATTCTCCCCCATCATTCAGCTTCCTCTTCAAGAGACAACACAGTCCCTCACGGTGACGTTTCATCCTCTGTGCTGCCAAAATGCACTGCTCAATGGTGCACTCCTTGGGGGAGCTGAGTTATTGACTGTACAGTACCCACAGTATTTGTACAGCCCTGGACTGATTGACTAAACAATCAATAACAAATCGATGGCCCAACTATGACAACAGTATTTTTGCTGTCTGAAATAGAATAGTTCTGCTTTTACATTTATTCAGACTGAGAGATAATTCCTGTAATTAAAGTAGTGGAAACCAGAACATTAAGCAAATCCAAAGAAGTGTTCAAATGTGCCATATCACCCTTGGAATGTCTCCCTTGCTTGCATCGCTCTCTTGAGATGGGAAATAGGAGAAGGCAGTGAAACAATAAGAGTAATGAATAGTCACATACTTAGCAAAAAAAAAAATCAGTTTAGGGCTTGCCGCTTGTGCAAAAATCTGGATTTTGAAGCAATTTCATTTCAGGGTATAGCTATTTCCATTTAAAGGCAATTAAAATTGGAAAATAGGTATTTCCAGAAAATCTGTTATCAGAAACCTTAATAAAAATTATAATAATTTAAGTGTTTCTATTTTTCCCCCAAGACTCAGAGGTATACTGCATGCCCTGTCTAGTCACTATAAAGACCTGTGGGCAAATGAACTCACCTGAATTTTTTAAAACTTAAAACTATGTTTTCTGCTAAATGACAGGAAAATACACCAAAATCACAATCAACTTTTCCTGGTTTTGACAATCGCAAAAGTCCTGTCCCTGCTCCTCACTATTGACTCACACACCACCAAGTCCCCAGGGGCTGTGTACTCTACAAGGAGGAGTGAGTAATCAGGAAAAAGATGTTTCCCCTCTTCAAAGTATTCACTAAAGCATTCATGCTTTCAAAACTCCCAAACTACTATTTGTTTGGGTTGTAAGTCTTACTGCAACAATATTGACAATGTTTCCTCGATCTAAACACTGTACAATGTAAATGAAATTGCCTAGAATATAGACCAGGTCATGGAGATTTCCTCCAACATGGTGCAGGGTGAGTTGTTCTCGTTTCAGCTGTCTGGGAGCAGAGGAACAGTGAAGCCCAGAAAGAACACTTTGATTATTAGACCTGCCTAAAAATAATGTTCTTCTGCAGCTTGGGAAGAGACTTCTTTTAATTCATTCAAGACACCTTTGGAGAGGGTTGATACCATGAAGAAAGCCAAGAGTTTCACAAAAGGATTATTTTAGGATGCATCTGAAAAATGACTCACTGGCTCCGACTGCCATTTTGTTTACTGCTGTGGAAAGCAGCAAAATGTAGTTGTAACAAAGCAGACCTTGAAGAGAAGTGTATTAAAATGTCTACTCATCGATGGATATGTTCTTATATTCTGCTCAATGAGCCGATTTGTACTGTAAACAACCAAAGCCACTTTACAATAAGACAAAATAATTGATTTATCAAGAAGAAACCATAGGGTTTGATTATTAAGTAACACGTTGCTTGGCAATTATGAAATATTTGCTGCACTAATTAGTGAAATTGCTAAAGACATAGGTAGTTTACAGTATTTCTTAATCTTTTCAACATTTTACTCTTCAAATATCAAATCACAACAATCTAAATATTGCTGGCAAATTGGAAAGCAGAGAACAACCCTCCAGTTGCTACAGTCAAGACAAAACAACAGTTATGTTTCATGTTAAGTAGTGGCTTGTCCTTAGGAACTCAACATTATCACACAAACCATAAACATCTTTGAGCTCCAAACTACCATTAGATAGTTTTTATTGAATTCTAAGTCAATACTAAACTGGTTAGCTGGGAAGTTCATAATCACCAGAGGTAATATTCATAGTTGAGGAGATGGGTGTGCATGTGTGATTCCCTACTTTTATGACAAAAAGTGACAATGTTCAAAATACCCAATGTCGATGTTTTAAACAGGAATCCTCACAGTCAGTCAGAAGAGTCTTTGGCTTCACCCAGCTTGGGCTGTGCCACAGTTTTTGGTCATAAATGAAATCTCAGAAATAATTTGGCACTCAATATCAGCAACGTTTATTAACCGTGCCAAGACGTACCATGTCATACCCAGTAACCATCTCCAACCTGTGCTCAGGCAACAATCTGGGCAGTGCCAATTCCCACACTGATGTAGAGTGCAATGTCACGCAAAGCATTGAAATCAAGAGGTGAAAAATCCCAACACAACGAAGACGAACGAAAGCCACATCCATGGCTAAAACAGACCATGCAGAATTCACCATCACTCCTGGACTCTGAGGAATGGCTACAGAGCTCTGCTGTGCAGTGAGAACTTGGGATATAAAATCTAATAACAAGGTTGGCTACGGAGGCAAAGTGTGAAGAGCTGGTCAGAGCACACCTTCACGGTGCTCTTTGCTACCAATAAAATATTGAGGGGATGCTCAACACTTCACCTGAAGAAACGCATCCTCCACAGCATGAAGCTGCAGGAACACGATACTCAGCCTCCGCAGAGAACTTTGCGGTGGCCGTGGCATCGTGTTAAGGGTCTTTTGCATGTACCGGCTCCTGCATCCTCAAGACTCCACCGCGGCTGGTGCAAAGTGTGGTTTTCCCTTGCAATGAGCTCTTCGCTCATGGCCAATGTGGTGTGAGAAAACCTCCTCGACCTGGGGCTCCCCACGCAGAGCTGCTCTGCGGGGATGGCCAGCCGAGGCGGGCGGTCAGTCCAGGCTCGCTCAGGGCTATATTTGCACACTCTTCCTCCCCCGGGTAAGCTCCGCGCTGGACCCCAAGGCCACCAGTGACCTTTCTCCTTGGAGAAACTGCCGGACAGCTCTCGGGCGGCAGTGACTTCGTGCCGCCCCACACCGCGCGACCCACGCGGGCGGGGGATGCCGGCGCCTTCCA
>NW_008654291.1:0-420 GCF_000695815.1 Acanthisitta chloris | reverse complement strand
ATGGGAGCAAAGTCCATCCCTAGCACCTAACTGGGTGGTGGGTCAAAGGATGGAGCCCAAGACCCCCATGGGAGCAAAGTCCATCCCTAGCACCAATGTGGGTGGTGGATCAGGTCAGGATGGAGCCCAAGACACCCATGGGAGACACACTGGGAATTTACTCCATCCCTAGCACCCAAGTGCAAGGTGGATCAGGGTGGGATGGAGCTCAGGACACCCATGGGAGCAAAGTTCTGCCCTAGCACCCAAGTGGAAGTAGATCAAGGCAGGATGGAGCCCAAGGCACCCATAGGAGCAAAGTTTAGCCCTAGCACCTAAGTGGGTGGTGGAACAGGTCAGGATGGAACTCAGGACACCCCTGGGAGACACAGTGGGAACTAACTCCATCCCCAGTGCCCAACCAGGGTCAGGATAGAGCTC
>NW_008654290.1:44018-44570 GCF_000695815.1 Acanthisitta chloris | reverse complement strand
TGGGGCTGGGCCAGGTGAGTGGGATCCCCCCCGTGTCTCCCCAGACCCCCCAGCTGGGGGCTGTGGGGTGACCCCCACTCTCTTGCAGATGGTGGCGACGGTGGCAGTGCTCTGGGTGGGCAAGGTGCTGCGGGTGGTCAAGTTCCCTGACTTCGACAGACATGTCCCACGGCGTGTGAGTTCCTTCCCCGGGCTCCCAACTCCCTTCCTCGGGCTCCCAACTCCCTTTCCCGGGCTCCCAGCCCCCCTCCTTGGGCTCCCATCTCCCTTCCCCAGGCACCCAGCTCCCTTCCCTGGTCACCCAACTGCCTTCCTCAGGCTCCCAGCTCCCCTCCTTGGGCTCCAAACTCCCCGGTCACCCAGCTCCCTTTCCCAGGCTCCCAGCTCCTCTCCCTGGTCAACCCACTCCCATTCCTGGGCTCCCAGCTCCCCTCCCTGGACACTCAGCTCCTCTTCTTGGGTTCCCAATTCCCATCCCCAGGGCCCCTTTCCTCTGCCCCAGGGCTATCTGCGGGTCTCTGCCCCAGCCCCTCACCCACAGTGGCACCACAG
>NW_008654290.1:40524-43925 GCF_000695815.1 Acanthisitta chloris | reverse complement strand
TGTGTGTGTGTGTGTGTGTGTGTGAACGTTTCTATGGCGGGTTGGGAATAATTTCAGCTCTATTTTTATCCACTGAGGGTGCTCTGGGGAGCTCTTGGCTTCCTCCAGTCGCTCACACCGCATTATCCCTCTTATTTCTAGACATTTCCTCTACCTCTTCTGTATTTTGGGAACCAGATCACAGGACTGTTCAGCACAAAGAAACTGAAGTATGGATGGGTTTCCTGTTTTGGGGGGGTACAACGGGGTCCTTGGGGGGTCCCAGTGCTTGGGGGAGCTGCTGCTGAGCTGTCAGGGTGTGCAGGACTGTGGGTGACCCAGGCAGGAGGCGCTTGGGGCAATGCACTTCCTTCTCTGCCCATGCTGAAATGTGCCACGTGCATGTTCCCAAATGCTTCCTGCAAGCAGGAAGGGACACAGGTCTGGCCATCATCCACCATGGGTGAGGGTCTGGGAGTGTCCCTGGGGTCCCCACCCTGACAAGGTTTTCCCAAATGCAGGGAGGGACATGGATCTGGCCCTCACCCATGGAGGCTGAGGGTCTGGGAGTATTCCCAGCGTCTCCTACCCCGGTAGGGTGTTCCCAAATGCTTCTCAGGCCAGCAGGCAGGAAGGGTTGTGGCTCTGGCCCTCACCCACTGTGGGTGAGGGTCTGGGGGTGTCCCTGGGGTCCTTAACCCTGACAGAATGTTCCCTAATGCTTCTTCAGCCAGTGAGTAGGGACAGACACAAGTTTGGCCCTGGCCCATGGAGTCTGAGGGTCTGGGGGTGTCCCTGGGGTCCCCACCCTGACAGGGTGTTCTCAAATGCTTCCTGCGGCCAGCAAGCAGGGAGGGACACAGGTCTGATCCTCACCCGTGGAGGCTGGGGGTCTGGGGGTGTTCCTAAGGTCTCAACCCCGATAGGGTGTTCCCAAATGCTTCCTGCAGCCAGTGGGCAGGAAGGGACACAGGTCTGGCTCCTATCCACTGTGGGTGAGGGTCTGGGGGTATCTCTGGGGCCCTTAATCCTGACAGGGTGTGCTGTAAGTGACAGCTTTTGGGGTTTGGGTGTAATGCCATTTACTTAAGGAACTTTGGCAGCAGGCTTGCCCATGCGCTGTTCTCTAGAGCCTATATCCTGCTGCCTGCTCTGGAGTGGCCTCAGCTGCATTCTGGCAGTGTGGAGTGGGAACAGCCTTTCACCCTGCTGTCCCTTCTTCTTACAGCCTGCCCATGTTCACCGTCCTGAGAAGGTTTTCCATCCTGTTTACGATGTTTGCCGAAGGATTCTTACTCAAGTGAGTCTTTCCAGCCCCTTTTCCCAGTGACAGATCTGGCTGACAAAAGTCAGGAGGTGCTGGGATGATATGCAGAGTGCTGTGGAGCTGTGTGGCCAGGGGTTTTGGCTCTGCGCTGGGGTTTGGGAGCGAGAATGGGTGGAGGAAGTGGATACAGGGAGCAGCAGTGTGCCTGGAGGGAGCTGCCAGGCAGGGCACATGGATGTGCTCTGTCTCTGCTTGCAGCAGCCTGGTTGTGCAGCACCATTGTGCATGTGGAGGATGTTTGTTGTGCCAGTCCTGGACCCCCAAACTGCTCTGACTGTGTGCCAACAGCCCCTTCCCATGGCTGGCTCCTTGGGGATGGGCTGGGAACTGGCTCTGTGCCCAGCTGAGCCTTTCTCTTTGCCAGGCAGAGTTGCTGCTCTCAAACTCTCATTGATGCCAAGTTATTTATCGCTTAAATCACAGAGATAATTGTCTTTCAAACATCTTTTACTGGGGTTGCTTTGCTTGGGGTTTGCTTGGAGTCATCTTCCTCCCCTTCCCTGTGTGCTGAGGGGAAAGGCTTCTCCCTGCCCCAAAGCTCTCAGAGTAGTTCCCTGAGGACTGAACTGCACCTGTGTTTTCCAGGAAGAAGTTTTCCTGGAGCATTCAGATGACAGTATTTGCTATGATCATCGGTGCGTTCGTAGCTGCCAGGTGAGCTCCCACTTTGCTGTCCCTTCTCTCATGTCTCCAAAAGCTCCAGGCTGAGGGGAATCAAGTACCATAGTGTGTCCCAAGAAGACAGATTAAACACTGAGTTTTCTCCCCCCTCAGACGTGCTCTCTAGTAGGAAAGAATGTTTTCCAGACCCAAATCCCAGCCCCTCCTCCCGTGATTAACTTCTCTAGACAATTTATTGGCTGGACAGAAGATGGAAGGAATCTTCCAAGTGTTGTCTCTGCACAGCTCAGAGCCTTAACTTCTGGTTTTTCCCTTTCCCAGTGCTGACTTGGCATTTGATCTGGAAGGATATATTTTTATCCTTATTAACGATGCCTTAACAGCTGCAAATGGTGCCTATGTCAAACAGAAGCTGGATTCAAAGGTAGGATTACCACCTTTCTGGGAATTTCAGCTTTGCACTTGGTTTGCCACTAACTGACATCTGTGAGGGCACAGGGGTGAGGCTTGGCCATGCTTCTGCCACAATCTGCTGTCCAGAAGGTTTGGCAGTAGTGGTAGAGCAGCTCCCATGAGCATTGGAGCCGTGTCCCCGTGTCGGTCACAGCTGTGTTCCTTGTGACAGCAGAGAAACAGTGTTTGGATTGATGGTGACCTTAGAGCCTGTGTGAGCTCCTTACCTGAGTCAGTTCTATTTATACATCTATGTTTAAATTGTATAAACGTACATATATGTGTGTATGTATTGGATCTGAGAGCTGGGAGTGTCCAGCTTGAAGAAGACTCAACTCCAGAGAGACCTTAGAGCCCCTTCCAGTGCCTAAAGAGGCTCCAAGAGAGCTGCAAGAGGACTTGGGACGAGGGCCTGGAGGGACAGGACACAGGGAATGGCTTCCCACTGCCAGAGGGCAGGAACAGATGGGATATTGGGAAGGAATTCCTCCCTGTGCAGGTGCTGAGGCACTGGCACAGGTTGTTCAGAGCAGCTGTGGCAGCTCCATCCCTGGAAGTGTTACAGGCCAGGTTGGACGGGGCTTGGAGCAACCTGAGCTGGTGGAAGGTGTCCCTGCCCATGGCAGGGGTGGGATGAGCTTTAAGGTCCTTTTCAATCCAAACCAGTCTGGGATTCCATGATCTATATATATACAGCCATTTATCTGTATATGTATATATCCCACCCTCCAGCTCCTCTGTCTTGGAGAATCCCCCATGGGTTTAGCTCACAAGGCCCATTCTCTGTAGCAATATGGGTAAGATTTTATCTTCCTGTTTGGATCCAACTTAAACACACGGATATTACCTATTTCCAGGAGCTGGGAAAATATGGTCTGCTCTATTACAATGCACTGTTCATGATCCTCCCCACCCTGACCATTGCCTACTTCACAGGAGATGCTCAAAAGGTAGGATTCCTGTTCCCAAAATCCAGGGTTTTAGTGATACAATGTCAATGGGGTGCTGAGGAGGAGGTGGG
>NW_008654290.1:33524-40491 GCF_000695815.1 Acanthisitta chloris | reverse complement strand
CAGGAAGGAACTGTCAGTTTTACATTGGCCTTAAATCCACAGAGTTGCTCCATTCAGGCATTTCTGTAATGCCTGAGGAATGGGGAAGTGGAGAGTAATAAGGGAAACCAAATATTATTTGAAGGAGTTGAGTATTTTTAGAATAAATGAGCTTCTTCAGGCTTCGTTTCTGTCCTTTCCTCTTGCTGGGGCGGTTTGTGCTTCACATCAGGGCATGAACTGATTTACATAAGTAAATGTCCTGTAAATGTGACATTTATGTTATTATTATTAATATTTTAGTGTAATTTGTGTGTTTATTGCACTCACTGATGTGCAGCTGAATTGGGTTGGCTCTACTGAGCAAGACACTCCATTTCCATGCCTGTTCCCTGGGCATCTCCCTCTCTCTGTGCAGGGAATTCACATCTTGAAGGTTTGGAGGTGTCACCCACCCTGTGGGGGCTCCAGCAGCCCCTCTTGCCCCCCATCCCCAGGCAGGGAGAGCTTGGTGGCGTTGTTCATATTAGGAGCTCAATGCCCTGGCATAATGAGCTGGGATTAGACAGGAGAAGGGATGGCAGGGTGTGAAGGTAGCTCAGCCCTGCCCTTCCCAGCAATCAGCTCCGTGGGGTGGATTTGGGGATAAAGTGCTCATTTAGAAGCAGGAGCTGGTGGAGAGGCAGCAAAACGTTGCTCTGTGCTGCCTCTGTTCAGCCTTGGAGAGAGAAATGGCCTCTTTTTTTTATTTTCTTTTCCCCTGAATAAACTCCTTTCTGCCAGGCTGAGCTCCTGGCTGCGGTGGTGGACAAAGATGTGCTGTGTTGGGGCTGCTGCCAGGAAACTCCACGTTTGCAGCCCCATGAAAAAGCCCCTTGTGAAGGGCATGTGGCTGAACGTGTCTGGCAGGGGGACAGGGCTGGGGCTGCATCCTGGGGGGCTGTGCTGGGGCTGGGGGAGCTGCTGGGACCTGTCTGTCATCTGTTAGTCTTGTTGTTCATTAACAAGAAGCAAAGGTAATGATGTCTCATCATGCCACAGTTTGTGAGAGGCAGAAATGGGTGTGCTGATGGTGGTGACATCATCCTTCCCTGCAAGGAATGCCTGGGGGTGAAGGGGATAGATGGCCTGCAGGAAGGTCCCTCCCAGGCTGGTGTTTTGTGTCCTTGGTGGGAAGTGCTATCCCAGCGGCCTGGCAGGATCCTTGGGTGCTTGGCAGCTCTGTGCCAGGCCCTATCCAGCTGGGAGAGGTGTATGAACCAGCTCTTGCCCTGCTCTGCCCTTGCTCCCTGTTTGAGGCTGGCAGGGACCTCTGGAGCTCATCTGGTGCCCCTGGAGGAGGTGGCTCAGGGCCACATCCAATTGGGTTCTGGGTATCTCTAAGAGTGGAGACTTGACCACCTCCCTGGACAACCCATGCCAGCGCTTGGTCACCTCACGGAGAACAAGTGTTCCCTGATGTCCAGAGGGACCTTCCTGTGTATCCATGTGTGCCTGTGGCCCCTGGTCCTGGGCACCTCTGGAAGAGCCTGGCTCCATCCGCATGGCTCCATCCCACAGGTGCTTGTACACCAGGGTGAGATGTGCTCCATCTGAGCATTCCCAGCCTCTCCCTGAGGAGATGCTCCAGTCCTTTCCCCTTGGTAGCCCCTCACTGGTCTCTCCCCAGTCTGTCCCAGTCTCTGGCACTGGGGAGCCCAGTGCTGGACCCAACATTCCAGCTGCTCCAAAAAACCCAAAACCCAAGGAAAAAAGCGTTTCCCTGAAATCCAAGCTGCCTTTAGCCTCTTTATCAGCACCATCTCCGGAGGTTACAATTCCCCTGGGATGTGCTGTCTAAGCCTTGTGGTTTGTAATGAATGAACTCTAGAATTGCCCAATTCTGGATAACAACCAATTGGGAACTCCCTCTCCCTGTTCCTCTGGCTTGTAGGACTGTTCCTCCCTGCTTTTTCCAGGAGGGATGAGCAGGGAGCTGTCACTGGAGGTGATGCCTCCTCGCAACCCTGGGATATCATCCTGAGTTTGGATTTGGTTTGTTTTTTCCTGCTGTGACATGAAAGCTGATGCTGGGAGGGGTTGTTCCTTGTCCTGCTGGGAATTCCTGTGCTTCCTCCTGTAAGGGCTGGTGTGTTTCCTGCAGGCAATGGAGTACCAGGGCTGGGCAGATACGTTCTTCCTCGTGCAGTTTACGCTATCCTGTGTGATGGGGTAAGGATGTGGATGCTGGGGTGGGTGCAGGGGAGGCATCTCTGTTCCAGAAGTTGGGAATTTTGGTGTCCTATTATTATTAAACATCAATATCTTCAGACCTTAGACACCATTTCTGAGAGCTGTGGCAGGTGGGAATTATCTCCTACTCTGCTTCAGTGCAGGTTTAGCCAAGAAAGTGGTGGTATAAATCTGCTGGAGAAAGGAGGGGAAAGGATCATGGAATCCTGGAATGTTTTGTGTTGGGAAGGACCTTTTAAAGCTCATTTGGTTCCAGCCCCCTACCCTAGGAAGGGACACCTTCCATAGCCCAGGGTGAGGGGATGAAGGGCAATGCCTTCATGCCCTGATGAAGGCTGAGGGGATGAAGGGCAGTTCCAGAGGCTGATGTTGGATCTTCCTCCACAGGTTTATTCTGATGTATTCCACAGTCCTTTGCACTCAGTATAACTCTGCTCTCACAACTACAATAGTTGGCTGCATTAAGGTGAGTGACTTTCCCTGCTCCCAGGTGAGCTGTCAGGTGAGCACCTCAGTCCTATCATATCAGAGAGACATATCAGAGACTGTTCAGGGGTTGGAATGGAGCTTAGAGATCATCCAGTCCCAACCGTCTGCCCTGGGCAGGGACACCTTCCACCAGAACAGGTTGCTCCAAGCTTCATCCAACCTGACCTGTAACACTCCCAGGGATGGAGCAGCCACAGCTGCTCTGGGCAACCTGTGCCAGTGCCTCAGCACCCTCACAGGGAGGAATTCCTTCCCAATATCCCATCTGTCCCTGCCCTCTGGCAGTGGGAAGCCATTCCACTTGTCCTGTCACTCCATGCCTTGTCCCAAGTCCCTCTGCAGCTCTCTTGAAGCCTTTTTAGGTACTGGAATGGGCTCTGAGGTCTCCCTGGAGTTTCTCTTGTCCAGGCTGAACACCTCCAGCTCTCAGCCTTTCACAGTGTCATACAATGTTAAGGGGCTGGAATGGACCTTAGAGACCATCCAGCCCCAACCCCCTGCCCTGGCAGGGACATCTCCCACCAGAACAGGTTGCTCAAGGCTTTAGCCAACCTGGCTGTGAACACTGCCAGGGTTGGGGCAGCCACAGCCTCCCTGGGCAACCTGTGCCAGTGTCTCATCACCCTCAGGGAAAACTTCTGCCTAGCATCTAGCCTAAATTTCATTGTTCCTTGGGAATGGGGGTGGCATTAACCAACTGCTGTAACCCCATGTCCTATTCCACACTCTGCATCCCAGGTTCCCCTTTCCATACGGCAATGCCCTTGGCTCAGGCTGTACAGCAATTTGTGCTCTTACGCCTCAAATGTTGTTCTTTGCAGAATATTTTAATAACCTATATTGGAATGGTTTTTGGAGGAGATTATATTTTTACATGGATGAACTTCATTGGTCTAAATATCAGGTAAGGATATTATATATTTGTGGTTTATTTATGATTTATATGTGAATATTGGGGTGAAACAGATGATCCAACTGATTCAATGGGTTTTGTTCCAAAATAAAAGCATGGAAGTGATAGTTGTGCTTGTTTGGACTCTGGGGAGCTCAGACTTGGCTCGTTTTAAAGCCAGGAGAGTATTTTAGCAGCAAACTTGAGTTTTCTCTGAGTTGCCAACCACAGTCATAGAGTTAATATGGAATAGAACATAGAATGTTCTGTAGAATTACCCCTCAAAAAAAGAGTAATTTTGGTTATTTCTCCCAATATTTATTATTCAGCTTTTGGAGAAGTCTCCCTAATCTAGGGTGACTTGGCTCGTTTTAAAGCCAGGAGAGTATTTTAGCAGCAAACTTGAGTTTTCTCTGAGTTGCCAACCACAGTCATAGAGTTAATATGGAATAGAACATAGAATGTTCTGTAGAATTACCCCTCAAAAAAAGAGTAATTTTGGTTATTTCTCCCAATATTTATTATTCAGCTTTTGGAGAAGTCTCCCTAATCTAGGGTGCTCCTTGTCCCATGAGAACAGAATTTGAGAAGCAAATGTCAAGGGATGGAATGGATCCAGCATAGGCGAGGGACAGGCTAGCAGGGGAGGAATTAAATGCAATCCCTGGGGTTAGGAGGGGAACAGGGGATTTTCCTGCCAATTGATGCTTGCAGCAGATCTTTGTCCCATGGTTCTGGCTTTCCCTTGGAGCTGGTGTCAGTGCATGCCCAGGGCAGGGTTGCGTGGCTGATCCATGATCCAGGTTCTCTCATTCCCAACCCTCTCTTGCAGTATTGCTGGAAGCCTGGTGTATTCCTACATCACTTTCACCGAGGAACAAATGAGCAAGGAGGCTGATGCTGGCAGCAAGCTGGATATTAAAGGAAAAAGCTCTGTGTGAGCAGGGAAAGGCTTTTTATGGGGGGAGAAACAACCTCTTTCTGCTCGGCTGATCACGGGCAGAATGCAGGAAGCGTCGAGGCCCCTGCCAGGAGCCACAGTGATGCTCTTAATTTGCACAAGCTAGATTGCTGCCTTTACAAATCCTTGGGAAGAGAACTGCCTGCACGGCGAAGAATGCAGCTAATTAAGGTGAAGAATGCAACTAATTAAGGTGAAGAATGCAGCTAATTAAGGCTGATCGTGAGGAATTAACGGGTTCTAATCACGCAGTGGAGATCGGCACAAGCAGAGGACTGTGGCAGCTCTGAGGGACGTGCCTGGAGAATACTTGGCTGGATCTGCTCCTGGGGTGGATGCGGGGCTGGATCTGGATCTGCTCCATGCCCCCAGCCTGGTCCCTGTGGCTGCTGCAGGAAGGTGAGGTCATGGGACCTGGTGTGTGTGCAGCCCTGAGGTGAGCTGACCACACAAGAGTGAGCCCTGGTGTTCCCCTGGAACATGCAGGATGCTTCTGGTTTGTTCCAAAACCTCCATGGGAGTATGTTCACTGTTCTCTGAACTTCAATTCCAATTGTTATCTGCTTTGTTTGTCCCATTAACCCACTGTTAAAGCCGGGTTTGCCCTCCTTGGTTTAGTAGAGCCCTGCAAGCATTTCCCTCCTCTTCTTTCCTGCTTTCCATGGCTCAGGGACATTCCCAACTGGAAGGTTTTGCCTGCCACTGGTGAGCTAATCCCACAAACCACCCTGGAGTCAGAAACCTTTGGATTTGGGAAAGCTCTCTGGGCACTTTGGATCCAACAGGGAGTAGCTACAGGGCTTCCAGGAGAGCTGACCTCATCCCACCTGGCACACAGTGCCTCCTCCCAGGAAAGTTGACCGCATTCCACCTGGAAAAGCTGCTGCAAAGCACAAGCTCCTGCCTCTGAAATCCCCATCCCACTCACCACACACTTGGGAGAGGTGCAGGGACTTAAATTGGCTTGTTTTGGCAAGTGGAGGGGGTCAAGCCCTGTCCCAGAATTGGTGTTTTTCATGGAATAATTCATCCTGAATTTGTGACCTATTACAGGAACAGGGTTTTTAATATATGGATTTTTAAGGTTGTCTTACACAGCACTTCTTCCCAGGTCTCTCCTTGCTTTGTCTTTTGGTTTAAAAAGGATTGATTGTCATCTTGGCTGCAAAAATGTTGGTAAAATGATGTACTGATGAGGGTTTTTAAGCAGGAAAACAGCTCCTCTATCCCTGAGATCTGCTGGAACTGTAAGTGTGGTTGGGCAGAGCTGCAGTTCATGGAATTTAGTGGTGACAGAGACCATGATGGTGCTGCAACAGCCTGATGTGCTGGTAAAGGTGTGGAGTGAGTCTGCTTGCCAAAACATCCCACTCCTGGAGCTATTCCAATCCAGGATCTTCCCTTTTTTGGGGGGCATCAGTGTGGTCAGTGCAGCAAGGGATGAGTCAGGGTGTCCTGGAGCAGCTCCTCAGCACATTCCACTTCAGAGCACAGAATAGGAGAAAGTGAAAGAATTCCCTGATTATTTGTGTCTCTTCCCAAATTTTGGTAAAACCTTGGGTTTTCCACCAGGGAAGAGAAGGTGATAAACACCTCCTGCTGTGCAGAGCCCCCAGAGCTCCCAGACACAGCCCCAGGAGGGGTCCATGTGCTGCTTCCCAGTAGCCTAAAGCTCTGCCTTCCTCACACTTGCTTCAACAGGAACATTCCCAAATCCCTTTTTTCCATGTGTGCTCTGACTCTGCGGTCAGGATGTCAGTTCTGTCAAAGGCTTTTGTGCTGATTTGATGTTTATTTTGGAATCTACTGGTTAGATTTGGTGTCCTAACAGCAAAGTGGTTTTAATACTTATTTGGTCCATGTCAGGGTGGGGATGGATCCTACACACTGGGAAAGCCAAGAGCTCCTCTAACAGTATTTTCTATGCTATTAATTGCCTAAAATAATGTTTTCTATAGAGAATCTATTTACAAAGTGAGCATTTCAGTGATAAAAACGGCAAACCTTTTAATCTTTAATGTATGGCAGGCTGTGAGTGTCAGGAATGAGAGCAAGGAAGGATTTTATGTGCCTCTGTACTTTTGTATTTGCTTCCAATAAACCAATGAACCAAACCTGTTCCTGCCTTCTCCCTCACTTCCCTGCAGGAAAAGGCCTCTGGAGAGGATGGAGGTGTTAAGGTGAATAAACAGGGGTGCAGGGAGCTCCCAGGTCATAGCAAGTCTGTGGCGTGGGGCCTCTGGTCCATGGGGAGGAATCAGGGGCTCTCCTGAGTTTTCCAGCTTTAAATATTCCTTGGGAAGGGAAGAGGGATATGTGACCATCACCTAGTTTTTGGGGAATGAAGGAAACAGTTTAAAGTTGAGCCAGAAAAGGGGATTTTGTTTCCATGGGGTTCACTGCAGCAGTAAGGT